>NC_072412.2:34568997-34872027 GCF_028858775.2 Pan troglodytes
GCAGGTGTTTGAATGTAAATATGAAAACATTTATTAAGCAGTCAAATTCTTGAGGGATTCAGATGCATTCATTTCTAACTTACGCATTAATGCCAGGTCAAATCTTGCAATATTTCCAGTATTTCAGTTTTTCTGCTTATTTTCATGTGTTTTGGTTTTGGCTTTTTGTGTTTTTGTTTGTTTGTTTGTTGAGACGGAGTCTCACTCTGTTGCCCAGGCTGGACTGCAGTGGCGAGATCTCGGTTCACTGCAAGCTCTGCCTCCCGGGTTCATGCCATTCTCCTGCCTGGGTCTCCCGGGTAGCTGGGACTACAGGCTTTTGGCTCCATGCCCGTCTAATTTTTTGCATTTTTAGTAGAGACGGGGTTTCACCGTGTTAACCAGGATGGTCTCATCTCCTGACCTCGTGATCCGCCCACCTCGGCCTCCCAAAGTGCTGGGATTACAGGCGTGAGCCACTGCGCCCAACCAGCTTTTTGGGTTATTATATATAGCAAAATAAGGCTATCATTTCAGAAAACCCAGTATTTATTTCACTAATTGCTAAAGAAATAGCTATTGTGAAGAAGCTTTTATGTCTCCACCATTTCTAACTCCGCCTTTCTGTAACTTTCCAGTGATCATTTTTCCCCTCACATGTGAATGGTTTCTCGTTTGCTGCATACTTATCCACTTTCAAAAATGATCTGCTAATTAGCTAATTAGCAATTGATTAGCTAATTAAGACAAAGTATAATTATGTAAAATAGTGTGATTTTAAGAAAATAAGTTTGGGGTGAAGTACAGACTTTTTGTGCAACATGCACTGATCTTAGAGCCCTAAGACATGGATCTTCGAGTCCTAAGACATGGTAGAGTTCTTTTCTCTACCACTAACAACTGCTAGGTTCCTCCAAAATGCATATACCTTCCTCTGCCTGTTTCCTCATCTTTAAAATAAGGGTAGATCATTACAGCTCCGCACACCCCATGTTTCTCACAGAAAACCAAACAAGATAAAGAAGGTTAAAATGTTCTGTAATTGTAAAGTAATATGTAAATGCAGCATGTAATTTAATAAAGCAATCAATTATTTATAATACCTACTATAAGCAGAAACGATCATAATAACCTAAATGATTATATTTTTGTTGTGATTAGGCACGGAAGAAGATGTAGTAAAGTCAAAGAAAACATTCAGAAGTCAAGCAATAGTGAACCAGAATGCAGAGACAGAACTTATGCTGGAAGGAGACGATGATGCAGTCAGTTTGCTACAGGAGAAAGAAATTGACAACCTTGCAGGTAAATTTTAAAATATATTTTTCCTATATGTTGTAAATAAACACAAAGCTACTGAATTCAAAATCTGTCTCCTAGTAAATAAATGTGTGCCAATGGTTGTAACAATGCTCAGTCACATGAATGTTAAAACCCTACTTTATCTCATTTCTAATATTGAAGAGAGAACCCCAAGGAAATGTGTATTTTATTGGCAATAAATGAATATCATCAAATTTCTAGGTAATGAAGAGCAATTTTTTATATAGAAGAAATAATACACAGTATCAGTTATTCACATCTAACAGCCTATATTATAATTGGGAGGTGGGACAGAATGACAGTTTCATTGATTTACATGTATCTCCAACATGCTAAGAGCCAAGGTCCTTTACCCAGGTGCCAATTGAATTTGCCATTTCCTCCCATTTGTCACTCTAAAGAATGTCTCTCTCCACTCCTGTTTTGTTCTGTAGCCTCATATTGCTAAGCCACTAGCAGATATTCTTTCCCCTACCACCTCAGTTTTACCTTGTCATGATATATGTCTGAGATCAATTCTGGATGTGATTCTACAGGGACCACATGGGGTATGGATATCTTAGTGTATTCACCCATAACCTTTTTTGGGTTTTAAGCCACTTTGAGAATCTGATGAAAGCAAATGGCTTCATGAAGAGGCACATACAATTCTGTACACAATGTCATAGTGGTCACTGACCTCCAGAAACCAGTCCATGGAATCATATCCTCAACCTCACCTTAAAAACGCCTGCTTCAGAGTCTCAAAAAGTAGCTGAGTCTTAGTTCTATACTTGCAGCCCACACAAGGTTGAGGTGGCAGGTGGCAATAGAGAGGTGGACTTATATTTATAATTCTTGATACAACATCACACTTGTTGCAAGGAACATACTGAAAATTATCTGGCATAGCTTTATGAAAGTCTCTAGTGATTTCTTTCTACTGGTTAGAGAGTTCTCTTTTCATCTTCAAAGAGATGTTTCTGTTAATTATAAACTGGAGATAGCACATTATTCTCCCTTTTCTAGATTAAGAAAGAAGATATTTAATAAGTTTATTCTAATGCTAGTTCCTAGATATTTCTATATTATTCACATTTCTGTATTATAAAAACTATTTTTTCGATTTAAGTGTACTCTTAGGTCTGTGACCAAATGTTTGCCTCAAATTCTTAAGTAAATGTTCAAGTTTTGGTTTTGTTGTTTTTGTGGTTTGTTTTAGTAGCTCAGAGATTTTATATGAGGCCATTTGGAAATTTAAGCTAATGAAGGTCATTGATTCTGTTTGCCCACAGATGTGTTTTCTTTTCTGCTGGCCTCATTCTTCATCTTAAAGAATACAGAAAATTCACAAATGTTATTTCTGACCCTTTTAGATTATGTTTTGTCTTTCCTATTCATATATGCTAGCAGAGATGTTTAATAATTGTACAGTTCAAATTAGACTCCCTGGTCCTTTGTTCCTACTGAAGATAATTAGTTAGTATAGATTTGCATAGTCCCTTAAAGTTTATTATAAGACTGCCCAGTAATGCCAGTGGCACAATTCAACAAAGACTAATAACCTTTTTATATTTCTCTTCTTTAATGGTAGCTAATTATTAATATTAATTTATTTTTATAAGAAAACATCCCCCAAAAAAGTTAAGTTCAAACACCTAAAGAACAGTGAAAATATGCTTGAAATAAACTTTTTAAAATCAAATTATATGGCTCCTGACCAATTCACTGAATCAAGACTCCTCTAATTTCTGTCTTTTAATGGATTTGTCATTGAGCATACCTGTTCCTATCCATAATATACCTGGTCCTAACTCATACTCTTCTAGCGGGATCCTTGTGTGTTACAGCTGTCCTAAAGTATTGATCCTCTGCCTACTCTGTAGAGTTCATTTTAAAAACAGCAGTCTACAAATATACTCTGAACCTTGAATACAGTGAAAAAGAAGTAAGGGATGGGTGTTTTATGAAGGGCCACAGAAATATGCTGCATATGTTATAAGAATAGATTTATTTTGTAAATGCTGAAGCCTATTAATCTAGACTAACATAATAGTTACAATGTTACATAAAATTCATTTTTAGAACTTTGTTACAAGCCAGAATTCTTAGGTTTAAGAAATCAGCTATTGGTTAAAGATGCAGATTACATCAATACGTAACTGTTTTTGCCCTAAGCAATTATTGTCCAAATCATGGTTATCTCTGTTGCAGAAATTAAAATTTGTTTAATAATAATGTCTGTCTTACTCATAACATGTCATTCTAAGTAGCCTGACAGAGCTATACTGCCTAAAGAAAATGTCACCCTTACAGGAGACTTAAATTCAAATTAAAACCCAGGCCGGGAGTGGTTGCTCACGCCTGTAATCCCATCACTTTGGGAGGCCAAGGCGGGCAGATTATGAGGTCAGGAGATGAAGACCATCCTGGCTAACATGATGAAACCCCGTCTCTACTAAAAATACAAGAAATTAGCCAGGCGTGGTGGTGGGCACCTGTAGTCCCAGCTACTTGGGAGACTGAGGCAGGAGAATGGCATGAACCCGGGAGGCAGAGCTCGCAGTGAGCCAAGATCGCACCACTGCACTCCAGCCTGGGCGACAGAGTGAGACTCCGTCTCAACAAAATAAATAAATAAAAATAAAAAATAAAAACAGGAAATCCTAAAATCGGTGTACAATATTAATATAATCTTATATTTATTTGCTATCTCAGAAATATTATATAAAGTAAAAAGTGCCTATTTCAATCTCTGAGATAAAAATTACAGGTTTATCTTTTCATGACAACTTAATGAAATGGCTTGCATATTATTAGTATGAGAAATGTACTTTCAAATATATAAAAGTAATTAGAGTTCTTAGATTTTAGAATATATATGAAAGAATACATCATTTTTATAATTGTAAAGGTAAACCTAAACCTGCTGATTAGCATACTACATTTTCCTGTTATTTACAAAACCCTGTTTTGCTGACATAGGCATAGATAAGCAGACATGTAGTATAATTTGCCAATATGTAATAAGTTAAATTCAAATAGAAGAAAGTATGCTAATTAGTACAGAAAACTTAGAGAAAGTACTAATTTAGTTAAGATTAATTCTGTTCTTATTTTAATTCAAAAGATAGATCAATTTCTGTTTATAAAAAAAAAAAGAAGAAGAGAAAGAAGAATATCTGGCATGAAGTACTAGGAGCCAGACATCAAAACCAGCTTCTTTCGATATACAAATGATGCTGCTATTATAGATTTAACATTTTCTGTAAAAGGAAAATCTGTATTTTCTGCCTGTTGAGAACTGTTTAATAGCAGTTACTCTTCAGTACATTTACATTTTCATGTTTTTAAAACTATTTTCCTTATAGCTGAAAATATTGACAAATGGATATGGTGAGCTTCTCTAAATAAAAAAGAGTTAGGCTTAGGGTTAGGGTTAGTGTTCAGACAGCTTTGTGTGCAGTAACCCGTTTAATCTAAACAACAACCCAATAAGGTAAAAATTATTACCACCAATTTTGGAAATAAAGATAAAGAGGTCAAGAGATTAAGTAACTTGCCTAAGGTTAAGAAGTAGGCAAAATAATATATTTCCTTACAAATACATAGTATATGGTTTGAACTAAAATATACCAAATAGTACATTTAAATGTGTGTGTGTGAGTGTGTTTGTAGGTATATATCATTAAAGACTCCTCTAAAATGATGTGAAAATGACGTCTTCTGTTTATAACTCAATTTTTACACTGGTTCCATTACATTAGAAGTATATGAATATGTACAATAATTAATTTTAGTTTTGCCTATAGATAGTCTATGTGTGGTCCAAATCAGTCTGGTAAGTTAAAAACAATATGATAAATAGAATGCTTTTAGTACAATTTTACTTAAATGTTGGCCTTTTCTTATGTTTTCTCCATTTTGTTTGGAGTTTTCTAGTTTTAATAAAGATAAAATGTTCCACAAAACTCTGTAGCTTTAAATGTCATACAATTTTATGTTTCCCTTTTAGTTCCCTTTCTTCCCAAGCTGTTCGTCTCAAGAGGCAAGTTAAATGTGTGTCACTACTAATTACCCAATTTATTATGTATTGTGGCAAATGGCTAATATGATTATAATATAGAAGTATGCCAATCAATAAAGTAATTATTATATTAATAAAACCTAACTTAATTTACTTTAATTGCATTTTTAGTTGGTAGTGATTCACCAAAGTGAATTAGTACCTAAATCCCATATGTGACTAAAGATTTCAATTTACTAATTTTATTTTTTACTGAAAACATTGAGATTGGTATAATTCAATGAATTTTAATATAAAATCTTGATTACCTATTTTAATTTGAAATTTAGCAAGTTGTTTCTTCAAATAACTATTGAGTAACTGAAATTCAAGATTAACTCAAATTTATATAAATTGGTAAGTGAAGGATTTAATTAAATGGAAAAAATGGCATCCCACCAATGAAACGTATTTCATTTCTTTTAGAATGGTAGTTCTGTCACATATGCTGAGTGATAATAGAAATATTTTACATAGTGTAATTGGAATGTATATAGGTTCCTTATTATTTCTTCCAAAAGTTAGTAATTTTACTAATTTAGGGAATTGTGAGTTAATGATAATGATGGTTCTTTATGCTTTGTTAACAGTTCTGTAAATTGTAATAATTTTTTTGTTTGCATATATATTTGCTGTTAGCAATAACAACATATGTATATTGTTATTAGTTTATATATATATAGATATATAGATATAGATATATATGTTTTTATTACCAACAGTCCACCCATGTTAATGTCTACTAACTTAAAAATTTCACAGGCCCAAACTAATGTCCACACTTCTTCACCTGCAATATCCTTCCTATTTCTCTGTTCCACTCCCTCTCCCATCTCCTCCTGTTAAAAACCCTACCCATTTTTAAGACCCACTTAAAACACTTATGAAATATTCACTGGCCAGTCATATCATCTCCATAATATTTTGTGTTAGCATTTTTTTTTTGGAAATAGCATTATTGAGATGTAATTCACATATCATATAATTGACCTGTTTACAGTGTACAATTTAGTGATTTTTTGGTATATTCATTCACAGAGTTATGCAACTGTTACCAAAATCAATTTTAAGATATTTCATTACTCCAGATAGAAACCTTATTACCATTTGCCTTTCTTCACCAATTTTCCTGTTCCCTCTTTCGCAATCCTGGACAACCGCTAATCTAGTTTCTGTCTCTATAGATTTGCTTATTCTGAACATTGCATACAAATGGAATCATAGATAGACTTTAGTGTCTGCCTTCTTTCACTTAGCATGGTGTCATCAAGCCCTTTCCATATTTTGACATGTAGTCCCTTTTTTTTCTTCTTGAGATAGAGTCCCTTTCCATCACCCAGGCTGGACTGCAGTGGCGAGATCTCGGTTCACTGCAAGCTCTGCCTCCTGGGTTCACGCCATTCTCCTGCCTCAGCCTCCCGAGTAGCTGGGACCACAGGCACCCGCCACCACGCCCAGCTAATTTTTTGTATCTCCAGCAGAGATGGAGTTTCACCGTGTTAGCCGGATGGTCTCAATCTCCTGACCTCGTGATCCGCCCACCTTGGCTTCCCAAAGTGCTGGGATCACAGGCGTGAGCCACTGCGCCCGGCCGCATGTAGTCCTTTCTATGGCAGTTATTCCATTGTATGGATACACCACATTTTATTTATCAGTTCATTAGTTGATGGACATTCAAGTTGTTTCCACCTTTTCACTACTATGAATAATTCTGCTGTGAACATTTTACAAGATTTCATGTGGACATATGTTTTCATTTATCTTAGGTATATTCTTAGGAGGGGAATTGGTGGGTCAAATAATAACTCCACGTTTAACTTTTAGACTATTTACCGAAGAGGCTGCACCATTTTGAATTCTCATCAGCGGCATGTGAGGGTTTCAATTTCTCCATATCCTCTCCAAGACATGTTATTATCTATCTTCCTTTATTATAGCCACCCCACCACATTTTGATTGTATCATTCTTAAGACACATACCACATAAAGCCTTGCATTGTAGCTGTTCTTCCATGTTTTCTCTGTCCTTTTAGACTAGATCGCTTAAAGACAGCATTCATATACTGTGTAGCTTTGAACCGTGAAGAAATCTCCTAACACAATTATTTGCCCTCAAAGGTTCCCACTTAAAAATGTTATGTAGGTAAACTGGAAAGCTGAGATAATTATTGAGTTAGTTTATATCAAAAGACAAAACAAAACTTATGAGCTGTTGAAATAAATATTTGGGGGCTCAAATTATCAGACTATCTGCTCATACTAACTGAATTATTCAAATAATTTCAATAGCTCATAATAAGTTTTGTTTTGTCTTTTGTTTTTTGGTATAAGTTAATTATACCAAAAGCTGAATTTCAATTCAGCTCATCACTTGAATTTTCCAGGATAGGAACAGCTAAAGTTAAGCTAATCTTTATTGCATTTCCACTTCTGGTAAACGTGTCATTTTAACTAAATGTCTCTGTAAGTTCCAATTTATAAGGTCAAAATACCGCAACTACTGTTACTGTAAAAAAATTTAGCAAATAGAAAAGTTGTTCTATATCCAATGGATTGTAATGCTACTTTGATATTTTTTAAGTAATTAGTACAGGGAGATAGCAACACAAGGAAGAAGTATTCAAATGTAAGTGTTGGATTTTTTTTAATTTGGGTTTTTCATAATGGTAAGTTTATATTTCTTTACCACCGCCCCCCCCCCACACACACACACTTACCAAGTTAAGAATCCAAAATTCAGAAAAGTAATTATGTAAATTAAGAATAAGAAAAATACCGAAGGAGGAGATCTACTAAAAGGCTCTCTGAAGTGCCAGTCATCTCCTTCATGACCCACTTTGTTACCCATGACAGTTCCCAGTTGTACCTTCTCTGATTTTTAGAGGACAATATATTTTCAAGCTGTTTTTCTTCTTGTAAACTGGTTAGGTTGTATACATATTCCATAGCTATTGTTCTACTAGTTCAAAACAAAATCAGGTATCTAGTGGTGAAAACAGGGCTGGTAGGTGGAAGAGGGGGCATTATGTAGAATTTTTCTTAAGGCTGACCATTTCTGCCTTCCTAAATGTCTTTTTGAATGCATTCACTTGCTCATTTACTTAACTATTAACATCTTTTGAATATCTACTAAATATATAGAACATTGGTACTCAGATTGTGATAGAAAAAAAAAAAAGTCCTCAAGAGAATTAGCTCTGCTACCACTACCTCTGGGTAACTCAAATAACCAGGAAGTTATGGCAGATAATGTATCTTCCCTAAGAAATGAAAGTAGACAGTTGAAATAATCAGCTTGACAGTTAGACCTTCAGTGTCCTAACTTCAAATATCCAGATACCACAGGCAAAGTTGTTTATATATAAATTGAATGTTTTCTACAAACTGAGCTAGATATGAGAATAAAACAAAAATATAGAGCATGTGGGAAGAAGAAAGAACTCAAGATTCTGGGGAAACATAATTAAAATAAGCTACAGAATTCTAAAAGCTAAGAGTTTGTCTAAGAATATGTTCTTTAAAAAAGAATAATAGTGTAAGCCAGTGGCACAGAAAATTTTGTTGTAACTGTTGACTGGAATACTTACTATGGGAGAGAGCATGTTCAGTGCAGATAGACTCAAATCCATCTGCTTAAGCCTAACTCTGTGCATTGCAATTCTGATATGGTGAATGTAACATTCTGTCTCCAACAAAACTAGTAATTTTTAAAGATTTCTCCATATTTATTTTTATTTCATTTTTAGTTACAGAGTCTAACTAGAAGTTATTCAACCTGATACTTGTATTTAGGGGGAAAATATCTCTTAAACATTCTGGATTCTCTAAAATGCATTTTGCTCAGAGTTTTCCCCTTATTTTTTAAACCCATGTGTATTTTAAGGGAAATTTAATCCATATGTCCCTGACTCACTCACACTTAACTCATCAAAATGTTGTTTAGTGAAAGCTATTTGATGTTGAAAAAGCCTTATGAGTCTTTATGAGTCTTTTTTCTCTCTTTGAATGAGGAAGTTGCTTTGCCAGTCATAAATAGTATACCCAAAGGATTCACATTCAGCTTCAAACACAGAATTCACAAAGCTCTTAGAGACAACATTAATACATGCCTATTTCTTATAAAAGCTAAAGTATTTAAATTTCTAACTTAATTTTTAAATCAGTTAAGGTGTTATAAAAATAAATAAAAGCTTCATCTTGAATATTGAGCCTCTTTGCCTCTTTTCATTATTTTCAAAAAGTCTACAGGTCCTTTTAGAGTGTGCAAACATTTTACTGTAATCCATATTTATTTCCATAAACATATGTCCCCTTCAACCATGATTCCGTCATCTATGAAACACTATAAGTTTTTTGTAATAAGTTAATTGTAACAACATCCTTGATAACCAAACTGTGTAAATTAAAAATATAATAAAAAGACACAATTCAACCATGCTTATTAGACATTATCTTAGTTCATTTTCTGTTGTTTGTAATAGGATACCTGTAACTGGACAACTTATAAGAAAAGAAACTTATTTTATACAGTCATGGAGACTGAGAAGTCCAAGGTCAAAGGGCTGCATGTGGTGAGGGCCTTCTTGCTGGTAGGGACTCTCTGCAGAGTCCTGAGGCCGTACCCGGCATCACATGTGAGGGGCTGAGGGAACTCACATGCTATCTCAGGTCTCTCTTTTTCTTCTTATAAAGTCACCAGTTCTACTCCCATGATAACCCATTAATTCATTAATCCACAAATGGATTAATTCACTCACGAGGACAGGGCCCTAATGACCCAGTCACCTCTTAAAGGCACCACTTCTCAATACTGCCACATTGAGGGTTAAATTTCAACCTGAGTTTTGGAGGGGACAAACAAACATATTTACACAACAGTAGGCATCAACCTTAAATCATATATAATTTGCATTTTTTGTTAATTTTAAGAATAAAAGCCACCCTTTGTTATGGTCAGGTGTTTCACAAACCATACTCATAAGATCTGTTCTTTCTTAATACAGTGTAATAGTTGAAACCCATTTTGATTTTCTACTTTCTTCTCTGTATGGAGAATTTATCATAAACTAATTCCTCTACAAATTTATAGTCATACTGTCTACCCATCTGGAGAATGGGGCAATAAATAACTAACTTACCAGGAAACCATATTTTTTTATATGGAGGCAACTAAGCTTTCATGGTTGTTTTTAAGCATGTGAATGAGGATATTGATCACCTACTGAAAATATGTGGGTCATCTTGTTAGATCACATTTGAGGGAAAATGCAAGATAACAAAACAATTTTCCTAGTATCAAATTATGGATGTTAGCAACTTGGAAAGGAGGAAGAGTGAGCTCTTCATTATCTTGTCACTGTCATACCTAAGAGTGTCCTGGTCCTCTCTCTGAAAGACTTTGCTGCTTACTCAAACATAAAGTTTAAAAGAGATTTTGCCACTACAGTTAGAACAGTGCTATATAGAAGGATCAATAAGTCTTTCTGCATACTGAAAATATTTTGTTTAATTAGTTTATTTCCATGGCTTGATGTTGCAGAGCCAGAATAGCAGCTATAGAAATACTTAAACAATTAGCCCTAAGGACAAGTATTTACATGGCAATTAATTTACAAATAGCTATTCCAGTAGAATATGTTCTATCAGTTCAAGTCATCAGTCCAATAAAAACAAGTCAATTGTTTTCTCTTAGAATAGAATCTGATTAGAATAGAAAATGTCAAGATTCACACAAAGTAGGGACAAGACCTGGAAGGACCTGTTGGACCCTTATTCTCTGATGCTAGACTATCCAAACTTCACTCAGGTGAATGTGGTTGTCCCACCAAAACAAATATAAGTATCAAATATCAACTCTATGTAAGACATAATGGTGAGTGCTTAGAGTAAAAAGACACATATGATCAAAATTCTGCCCTCCAGGAAGTTATAGAGGAGAAGAGATAATGAAAAAAATAGTTAACCTAGATATAGAAAGGAAACCATTCTAACAGAAAACACGATCCTAGAATAACATGGATTCTGGAAAGCCTTTATTAGAATGGGTATTTCCTTTCTTGAGTCTTGAAAAATAAGTTAAACATTTAGAGAGTTGTTGCAGATGGCGGGAAATGTATACTAAAACATTAACTTCTGTGTGAAACTACAGTAGTTCTAAATTACTTAGGTAAAAAGCATGAGTCAGGGAGTCTCTGAAGTTCAGACTGACAAGCGCTTGGGAAGGGAGCTTTATGTGCCTTAAGGAACCTTGATTTTATCCTGAATGCCACTGTGAGACTGTGAAAGATTTTAAGCATGACAGTGATGAATTTTTTTTAAAAAATCACTCTGGCCCTTGTGTAGAATATGCTTTTAGGATGCCCAGACTTGAGGTAAGAGCTTGACAGGAGGCTGTTTTCCAAAGCAGCAGTGATGAGAGCCTCAAGTAAATTGGCAGCAGGCAGGAAAAAGGAGAATGGGACAGCTACCAAAAAGAAAAAAAATTAGAAGGTAATTTGTGAAGGACTGTAATAACTGACTAGTGCAGGGAGTAAGAATGAGGGGAATCAGGCCTGAGAGGAGAGGTGGTTTAGAAGCTATTAACTGTGTGTGGGAATGTGCAGATGCAAGGTTTTCTGTGGGTGGGAGATGAAGGTGCGTGATCTGTTGGGCCTCCAAAATTTTCAAAAGAATAGAAGTTTGAAATTTGAGAGCCAAGTTGGGCATGGAGTTCATAATGGAAACCAGTGAGATCACCTAAGGAAAGTAAGAAAATAAAGAGAGAAGTAGTAGGCCAAAATCAGATGCCCTGTGGCACAAGGTTTAAAGGGCAGCCAATGAAGGAGAGCCCATAATAGGATACCAAGCAGGAAGTAAAGTAGTAAGAGAAAAGGAAAGAATCCTATGCTTAGGAGTCAGGAACTCTGGCTCAGCATTTTTCAAACTAATGTTCCTTGTAACACAGGTCTTTTGAAAGATGCTAATGAGAAAAAAGAAACTCTATAGTTAAATATGTTTGGAAAATTATGAGTTTAAAAATAACTTGCAGGCCAGGTGCGGTGGCTCAGGCCTATAATCCCAGCACTTTTGGAGGGTGAGGCGGGAGGATCGCTTAAGCTCTGGAATTCAAGACCAGCCTGGGCAACATGGTGAAACCCCATCTGTACGAAAAAATTTAAAAAATTAGCCAGGCATGGTGGTGCGAGTCTCTGGTCCCAAGTACTCAGGAGGCTGATGTGGGAGGATCCCTTGAGACTGGGAGGCAGAGGTTACTGTGTGATGGCGCCACTGCACTCCAGCCTGGGTGACACAGTGAGACTCCGTCGCAAAAAAACAAACAAACCAGAAAAAGTTGCAGACTTTTTAAATTGATGGACTTTTTCAAGCCTCTAACTTACTAATTAATGAGTATTTCCCAAACATCTTGGCCTAAGTAGAGGTTGGACTGAAACTAAAGGAGAGAATAAGAGTGAGGAACTAAGAGATGGAAACTGATGTCTAGAGCTTAACAAAGAAGGGAAGAAAGGAGATAGAAATAAGAGAGCAGAGGGGGCAGGGGAGGGTAGGACTAGTAGCACAGATAGAGAGGGTAACTACCTCAAACAAGAGGAAAGATATATTTCCAGAAACTGCTGAAAAACAGTTTAGGATAAATGCAGACAGAGACAGTTAAGGATAAATGCAGACAGAGACAGTTAGGGATAAATGCAGATGCAGAAAAATCTTTAGATAGAGGAAGACAAATGAAAAAAATTTAATTTTTTTCCAAAATATGAATTCTTCATTTATTATATAATCAGGATGAACAAATATATAGGTGAACTTTTCTAGAAAAAAAATCTGTATATTTAACCATCTTCTCGGGAGAATGTGTGACCCAGAAAAAGGGTAAACCCCAGTGCTCTGCACTATAATTTCTGAGCTCTAATCTTTGATTCCTTAACCTACAAAGTCTGACATTCAAGTATATGTATGATTTTTCAGTTTCATCTCACACTGCTTTCCCTTACACATCCTCATCTCTGGCCAAACTTATTTACTGCTCATTTACGCCTACAACTGTGTTTTTGTCCAAACTATTCCCCCTTGCTCACAATGCTCTCGAAGACCACAACTTGTCCAAATTTCTACCCATCCATCACAGCTCACTACAGATGTCGCTGCCATCATTCTATCCCAACTGCTCACTTCCCCACCAAAAATAGGCCGGAAATCATGATTGTTCTGTGAATGTCCAG
The DNA here is from genome assembly GCF_028858775.2 of Pan troglodytes. Classification (NCBI taxonomy): domain Eukaryota; kingdom Metazoa; phylum Chordata; class Mammalia; order Primates; family Hominidae; genus Pan; species Pan troglodytes. The sequence goes on from NC_072412.2 coordinate 34,582,561, forward strand.
AATTTTTTTCTGTCCCTTTCTTGATAGGAGGCAGCTTATGTAACAAATAACCTGACTTTCGAATCAGATCACCAATTTTGAATCCTATCTCTCATTTACTAGTTGTATGACCTCTAAATTACTCCAACCCAGAGTCTCATTTTCTCATCTGTACAATGGAGATGATAGCAGTGCTATCGCACAGGGATGTTAAGAGAAATAAATCACGTAAAGTGCCTTACACAGTTCTTAGTTTAACCCTTTCTTCCTTATGTCATAATTATTCTTGTGTATTCTTTACCTTATACTATAAGCTCTTTGTGGGTAAAATTTATGTCTTATACACCACTGTATTCTCTCCTTATATGCAAAAACAATACACTACTCATTAATTTTCGTTGACTACGTGAATGAATGAATGAATGAATGCTGAATTAAATATGTCTCTACACATTTAATTACAAAGAGCAAGCAAGTTATACACTAGGAAAAATATGATAGTCATAAAATTATGCCATTTAAAACCATAATAGTATGCATGTAATATAACTAGAATGATCAATTACATTATAACTCTCATTGGTTTTCAGTATATTTTTAAATTTATATTTTCTCTAAAATACAGTTATCTTTTATATTTATAAAGAAAAATTTGAAATCAATTTCAGAAAAACATAAAAGATGTAATATATTAATTTAAGTGGGCTTTTACTATGACATATAAATGCAACACTGGTATATATCATTTTCTATATTCAATTCCACAAACACAGATTGCATACTATATGACAGATACTGTAATAGGTGAACAAGATAATAACCCCTGTCTTCAATTAGCTTGTGCCAAATGGGAGAAACAGACTTTTAAACACATATATTTAATATATTTTAAGTGCCATAAAGATATGGCTAGGAAACTATGGAAATATAAAGGCAAGCTACTTAATCCAACCTAGGGGTGCAAAGATTTAAATCATATCCTCTGGTTTATTCACTCCTCTAGTCTAGTAGAAATTTACTCTTCCCGATCATTAAATGATATCCCAGTGCCGTAAAAGAGTCAATACTCTTCCAGAAGGTGAAAAATGTATTCCATATGTTGAACTAAATGTAATATAACTAGAAACAGAAATCTCAGCTGGCTCACTTATTAAATCAAAAGGCAGAGCAAATTTTCACACTGAACATTAAAACTATCACTGTTGTTTAGTACTTTTTGTATTAGAAAATAACTCCGTGCTATTTTACTTATAGTATATATGCTTTGTAAGCTTTTTCTTCTAGGAAATCACACATTGCCTTTGCAGAAAATGCAGCAGTTTTTTTTTCTTTTTTGGTTTCTTGTAACATAAAGAATTACCTGCTCTACAATAAATTGGTAAACATAAATAGTAGGTTAAAGTTAGAGCATATAAGAGTCTTTCTCAGTACTTTTTAAAATTAGGTATTATAAATACATTAAGGTGGGATTTTAGATAATAGTGTAAAAATAGATGATCTACCATGATGAACAAATAATATGCTAAATTTCAGTATTCAGTTGCTCATATAAGAGGGCTCCATTCCTTCCATGTCTGTTTTAGACTGTGCTAAGTTGAGTTTTTCAGATGTAGGTTTACTCTCATCTCAAAACACCTAATATGTGTTCTTCATCATCTGTCTCATTTTATACAATAATAATCTAAGGAAACTATGATCTGTGGGGATAATTAGTTATTGTTAATCTTAGTGTTAAGGATAGATTATGCTCAAGAAGTCACCTAGCAGCATCAAGAGGCCAATTCCTGAAAACAGTGAGCTTTTGTGTAAAATTTGAGTTTATAGAATATTTATAATGGATAGTTTAGGGGAGAGTACATTGTGTCTTTGTGAATATGTTGGGGAGGAAGTAGTACTGAAGTTTAACTTCATAACCCTTGAGGCATTGTATTCTATGAGTTGTTAAAGTATTTTTATTTTATTCAAGCAAAAACATCCTGTAACTATTTCCATGCAAAAAAAGTTCAGGGCTGGAGTGCAGTGTCACTGTCATAGCTCCCTGCAACCTTGACTTCCAGGGCTCAAGGGATCCTCCCACCTCAGCTTCCTAGGTAGCTAGGACGATAGGCATGTGCTACCAAACCCAGCTAATTTTTTAAATTTTTCATAGAGATGAGATCTCGCTATATTGCCCAGGCTGGGCTCAATCTCCTGGCCTCAAGCAGTCCTCCCGCCTCAGCCTGCCAAAGTGCTGGGATTACAAGTGTGAGCCACCATGCCCAGCCCTAAAAAAAAAGTTTGAAAATTTCAAAATACCATTGCTCTGAAATTTTATCTGGACAGCTATCAATATTATCTGTATATAAATAAAACAGTCACTATCTAGAGACTTTGCTACTATGATTTTTTTTATTTCCTTAAGATACTTCAGTCACCTGAAACCCAGAGAACCATCCTGGATATCTAAAATTTGGGAATCTAAAATTTTTTACAGTATTTTTTCTAGAACTTCCCCCCCTCCATGCACACACACAAATACCTCCATTTTTATAATGCCCAAAGCTTTCCTAGGATTCCAAAACAAAGTTACAACTTTATTATATTCTTCAGTAATTTGTTTTGAGATTAAAACATCTTATTATTTTATTTCTATGGGGGAGAATGTTTTAGGGAAACTGACTGTACCATACTTAAAAATAATGAGTCTATGGCCAGGTGCGGTGGCTCAGACCTGTAATCCCAGCACTGTGGGAGGCCAAGGTGGGCGGATCACAAGGTCAGGAGTTCAAGACCAGCCTGGCCAACATGGTGAAACACCATCTCTACTAAAAATACAAAAATTAGCTGGGCATGGTGGTATGCACCTGTAATCCCAGCTCCTTGGGAGGCCGAGGCAGGAGAATCGCTTAAACCGGGAGGCGGAGCTTGCAGTGAGCCAGAGATCATGCCACTGCACTCCAGCCTGGGTGACAGAGCAAGACTCCATCTAAAAAAAAAAAAAAAAAGAGTCCAGAGCAGTGACAGATATTTTAGATATGTTCAGTCACTCATGCTATGAATTATTTCCCTACAATGTATACCACTTTATAAAAATAATTGTAAAAATTTACTCCCTTATTATATTTTTGTCCTGATTTCTTTGGAATAATATTATTTTACATTGAACATAAAGAATTTCAGATTAGTTTTAGTTCTTCTAAATAATGTCAGGATTTTAAGTTTAATAATTCTACTAAGATTAGTCAATGTTTATTATCCCAAAATAACAATATTTTACATGTTCTAAAAGCAAACTGAGCATGTAGTTTCCAAGTAATTGAAGCTGAAGAAAATCCATATAGCTAATACAACTTTTAACAATATTAAACTAAGGTTAGGAAATATTCAAGTGATTCTAAAATACATTATAATTTTATGTACCCTAAATATAGTTTACCAATTGAAAGTCATCAAATACTTCTAACAATTCCAATTTTAATTAAACTCCAACTCTTTTTTTCCATACGTAGTCTTTGCCGTGCTTTACATTGAAAGTTGTAAAGAAGCTTAGCATTACTTGGAAATTTAATAGCCATCGTTGCCTTTTAATCACTAGAATGCAGTTTACCCCCTCCTGAAAATGATTAATTTATACCCCCCCCACTCCCCTCCCCTGAAAATGATTAATCCCTGCAATTGAGAAAAAGAAAAAGTAGCCTCTGACCTCTGGGAACTGGCCTGCCTATATCTAAGCCTCATTCTTTTTGAGAACTGTCCTGGAGCTCACAGCTAGGCCATGGCGTTCTCTTGTTGGACATAAACAACCTCACAGAGCACCAACTTCATACAGGGTTGTGTGATGATGATGTGAGACAAAAAACAACTTTATAATTTTGACTAAGCACAGACAAAAGCAAGATCACTGTGCATACCACAAAAATACCAGACATTCCCCTCTTTTAGCTAATATGAGTGACTGCTACATCTTTTCAATTAGAGCTTTAGCGTACATTTAGTCTTCCTTCCCTCTAGATAAGATTGATTGAAATACTTAATCATTGAATTATTTCTGATGCCTGACAGAGCCCAATCCAGAGCAAAGCCCTGCTTTCCTGAACTCTTCCCAAAATCACTTAAGTAAAATCCAGATCCTACAATGAGTCTTTTAACACCCCTAAGTCACCCCATGGTACTTATTGTTGTCAGTTTCTCTCACTGCAATGAGTAATAAAACCCACGTGTTCAACTACAGATGTGTTCTTGGTGGTCTTTGGCAAGAAAGCATTGACACATCCAATAACTTAAAATTTGTGAATATTGGACTATTAGTTCTGTAAAAATATAAAAGAGTTTTGTGGCCGTGCACGGCGGCTCATGCCTGTAATCCCAGCATTTTGGGATGCCAAGCCAGGTGGATCAACTGAGGTTAGGAGTTCAAGACTAGTCTGGCCAACATGGTGAATCCCTGTCTCTACTAAAAATACAAAAATTAGCTGGGCACAGTGGTGCGTGCCTGTACTCCCAGCTACTCAGGAGGCTGAGGCAGGAGAATCGCTTGAGCTCGGCGGGGCAGAAGTTGCAGTGAGCCAGAGATTGAGCCATTGCACTCCAGCCTGGGTGACAGAGCAAGACTCTATCTCAATTAAAAAAAAAAAAAAAAAAGAATTTTGTAAAGTTTTACCAAAATGTCAGCGTATTATTAAGATTTCTGTGCTTGAAATTTTTATTTTCATCAGGATAATCTAAACCCACAAGTATTTAACATTCTACTTTTAAAATATATTTGATAAATGGTTTCTTTTTTAATATAAAATGTGTACTTTCTACTGTAGGTCCATGATGAGGTTTACCATCTCAATTGGTTAAAGATCTTACAGCTCTAAAGAGAAGTTATTATTTTAAAGATTCATTATGCTTGGGCGGTTTTTGTTCTAGTTCAGATTTTAAATTAGATAAATGGGAAGTAATACCCCTATCCTTCTTTCAAAAATAGTAATGGATCAGTATTTTTTAAGCATTATATTGCCAGTTGTAAAAAGTAAATAACATTTATATTTTCCTTTTAATTACCACTTTAGATGGTGGAATTTTAAATTATTATATGCATCAATGCAATAGGAAGAGGTTTTGTCTTATCCATTTGTTTAACATTTAATATCAATATTTCTATGTGTGCTGAGGACATTATAATTTATTCTTTTATTGCTATAGTAGTGATTGGGATGAATATATTTACAGTCATTCCTCAACTCACTACACCAAGCAAAGTTTAGGAGGTTAAATGTGTAGTTACTTAAGTTATCTTCTAGAACAGAATCAGCTAGATCACCATCTCACCATCATTCAGAGATGCTATTCTTTGTAAACTATTTTTATTTGGAAAGGGATCCGAGGTTTTCAAATAACCAAGTACTGTATGGAAGATGTGCTGGCTTGTGATTGTGCCTTATGTAAACATTTTAATATCGGATCCCTAAAATCCAAAGGCTCCCCCAAAGGGGATTAAAACATAATCCCCTCTCTCTATTCTGTAGTGGATTAACTCCGTATTCTCTCTGCGGCTGGTTTGCTCCCTGAAGACTACAACAAAAAGATTCAGTGCTCCTTAAACATGCTATGGAATTGGAAGTTGTAATTGGAGATTTCCAAAGGACGAGGGTAAAAATGACACACTATTAATGCTGAATATTTCATGATGGTCTTTCTTAAAGAAAGACCAGTTCGAAGCCCTTTTATAAATGCCCAGAAAATCTCCTCAACAGAAGGATATTGGAGTAAAATCTAAAGGAAGCCGTCCCCTTTCAGAAACACAGAGAAGTAGAGAAGATATGCTTCCCACGGAAAGTTCACGGATGTGTACTTAAAATTTGTAATGTATTTCAATAAATCAATGGGTATGGTTTTGATGTTTCACGATCTTTTTTTTTTCATGTTCTCAATTTGGGTACGTTAAATTACTTTTTAGGAGAAAGAAGTAATTCACCATTTTTAGTGTTTTTGACTATTATTTGTCTCCAAATGCCAGAAACCTCTGTTAAACTATAAATCTTGATAGTCCTCTGTCTTTAGAATGGAGACTTTTTTGAGGTTTTTAGCAATGCCCAACAATGTACAACTTTGTTTCCAGTGTGAACCAAATCACCTTTCTCACCTTGCCCCAAACAAGAGTAAACCGCATAGATTTCTTCAGAGAGAAGATAGGAAAAGTGGCATCCAAGGGAGCGTCCTGGTTGCTTAAGGGTTAAGGGAGCGGTTCGAACCGGCCCGAGCGTTGGGGGATTCGGAGGAGGGCGCGGGAGGCAGGAGGCGCCGCCAAGCGCGCGCACAGACCCTCCAATAAACACAAAGGAGGGCCTGGGGAATAGAAACCCAAATCCACTTGTAATCGTACAAGAGATTCGGGCGTAATTACTTGAGCAATCTAGATTAAGATTGATGATCCTTTAAAGTGGTGCTTCAGATCGACTGCCTCTCCCTTTCCAAAGAAAAACCTTGTGCAACCGAGGTGGACCCCGACTCGGCTGGGCAGAGGCCGAGGCCCAGAGTCCGCGAGCCCCGGGGGCTCATCGGGGGATCGAGAGCAGTGAAATGAAAGACAGGGCTGTGCGTGGGTCTGGCCCGGGCAGTCCCGACAGGGCTGAAAGCTGACACTGTCACAGTTTGCTCCTTAGCCACCCCCTTGTAATCGCGACAGAAGCCAGCCCAGCCCTCTGTGTTCCCGCAGCCTCGGGAACGGCCCGGCATTGTGCAGGACGGTCGCAGATTGGGTGTGTGCTGCGCCAGGGAAAGCCAACTTGGCCGCGTCTCCCGAGCCCGGCCCGGCGGGGGCCGAGGGCGGTGTCGGCGCGAGGGCTCTCCGCCCGGAGGGCCGAGGCCTAGCGGCCGCGGGGAAGCTAACTTTTTATTGCCTTTCTCCGACTGTTATTGTGACGCATTTGACTGTATGCATTTGAGAGAAGTGGAAGGGATTATGATGCGCCCTTGCTACCTACAAATGAATAGTTACATCCGATCCCCACGTTATGTATAACGTTATATCGTGTTTCGAATCCAGGATTGCGAAGAATGGCTCCCTTTGGGGAGACTTTACAGAAAACATTTAGGTAATATCCCATTTGAATTCATATTCTATACGCGTAATTCGTGATTTTCAACCTTAACAGATTGAGGGAATTCGAAGCAAGCACCCTGGCAGGCACTTCTAGTGAAGCTGTTTCTGTAGTTTCAAAAGTTGAGAAGTAGCACTTTCGCACGGTTTTTTGAGAACCGTTTTGTTCAAGCGTCTTACATTTTCATCACTTTTGATATATTCTCTGTAAGAAAATGACTAAGATTTTCGTTCTTTTCTACATAAGAACTTTATGTAATGTCCGTATGCACGCGTATGTATGTGTGTGTAGCGCGCCTTAGGAGACCGATATTAGATTAATCTTCCTGCAAGAGGCAAACCGCTCTGAACAGCGGAATTTATCATTTAGATCCTTGCCCCCTTCTCGTCCTCTCGCCTCTCCTTGGGGAGCGCCGCTGCTGAGTGGAACGGCTTCGCGCGGTGGCTGGTCTTGGGGGCAGTGCTGACTGCCTAGGGTCTCTGGAAAAGCCAGTGATACTCAATGGAGAATTGGGGCATTTGTCCGTTCTGCACTTTTAAGTAGGTTAATGGCAGCCCCTTACCAACCATGTAGGATTTCTAGGTGGAAATTGAGCGTTATTCGGTATCCTGACCTCCTGGGTTTTCATACCATTTTTTCTCTCTAGTCTCGTTATAAGGTAATGTATAAAAGCTAAGTAGTCCTTATCTTACGTGAAAAAAGAGTTTGCCGCATAATACAGGCACCATTTTTTCTAGTGCATCCTTACCAATAAAAACCTCTGGTACCTTTCTGGGAGGGAGCAGGAAGGGCCACAGGGGCTCAGCCTGACTCCCCTTGTCCTTGCCTTGCAGGCCCAGTGGTTCTCAGCACCCCTGCCCAGCTCATCGCTCCCGTGGTGGTGGCCAAGGGGACTCTCTCCATCACCACGACAGAAATCTACTTCGAGGTAGATGAGGATGATTCCGCCTTCAAGAAGATCGACACGAAAGTGAGTTAAAGCGATTCCATGTACAGTATTGGTGGCTTTGTGGCAGGAAGTGGTTTTCAATTTTGTTTGGTTTTACCTGACAGTGGTGGAGGGGAGCACATTCTCCTCTTTCTCATAGAAAATAAAATGAATGAAATAGCATGTTCTCTTTATGGAATTGAAGAATATATTAATGAATTTAAATCCTGTATTACCAGAGCATGCACATTTTAACAGTCTTTCTATGAGTGCCTTTGTTTGCACTTGGGCAGATTTGGTAGTTAAGCCAATTGCTCCCAAGTCCCTGGGGCCCAGAATCTCAGGCCCTGAGGCTGACTTTGAAAGGTCTTGAGAAATTTCTTATTAAGATCACTTTTAATTTTCAAAACTTTATATTGTAATGTGATTATTGAAAAGTTATAAGGAAACTGGGGGGAGAGCATTTAGATATAAATTAATCTCCATTAGTACACCCATTTTGTCCATCTCCTGAAATAAGAATGGGTTTTATATGTGGATTTAAGAGAAAAGCAACTGATTCTCTGAGCTTTGATTTTAAATATATATGCTAGCACTCAGATGTTTAAATATTGTATTCTTTGGGTATAATGCCAGAAAATACAAATTTGGGCCATTTAAATGCATATTTATTAAATGTTATTGTGTAGATTTTAAACACCAGAGTATTAGAGTAGCTCTTTCTCAGCATTTTCTGAGATCTATTCTAATGTTTTAACTTTCATGTTACTGTGCAATTTGCAAACTTCTATTCTGGGGTTAAGAATTCAACAGCATGAAGTGTCATGCTAGAAATTCTAGCATCATTTTGCAAAGATCTTCCTTTATTTTCAGAGGCAGTTATTCTAAAATAGTCAAAGACAAATGCTCCCAGAGATCCAGAACTTTATTGTTTTTAATTTAGATATTGAAATAAAATGTTATAAAATAGTATTTGTAGACTAGAGCTGAAATCCAAAAATTTACCATCACCTGAATTAACTAACTTAAGGCCCATAGGTGATCAGCCTTTTCAGCACTTGTGGACTACTAAACTATTCCAAAGGAGAGCCATGGGACTTCTTTTACTTCTAGCTGCAAATGTAGTTTTTTAAATGAGCTTGAATGCACTGTATTTTATTTTAAAATAACTTAAATTTTGTGTTTATCCTTTTATCAGCTTGCCCTATGAAGTCAAAAAGAAATGTTGAATTTCTAATGAATTTATTCTGCTAATGGAACCCTTATTACATAAAATAAGGTTTGACATAAAATAGATTGGTCAGAAAGGATCGTTTTATTAGTTTTCATACTTAATTTTCGAAGTTTCATTATGACTTTGTTAAGTTCATTTCCTCTGAATTAGTCTGATTTTTAACTCAGTCATCTCTACTGTCATGATAGACTTTTTTTCTTATATTATCAAAAATGCTACAAGAAGAGCAAGCTTTCAAAGGTAGATTTAAATTGTGTCTGTTGTAGAAAGGAATTGTCTTACAAGTAAGTTAGAGACTGAGAGTAGATTGTTATCTTATGGACCTATACAGAAAGAGCTTTTCTCCAATGTTTTATTTTTAAGGATTTCATTGGCATATTTCTCAAAATATTTAAGATATTCAAGTGGGTTTGATTTTCAAAATGCATCATTACATCTTGTGATAGGGAACAATTTAAAGTGAGACACAACAACTTTTATTTTACTTCATTTATTAGCATCTAATTAAATAAAAACCAGCAACAAATTAAAATCTAAATCACAAAAGTAATTATCCAGTGTATTTCAAGTGCATTTTTCAAATATATAATTCAGATATTCAAGCGTTATTATATAAGCTGAATTCAAATTTCTTTGAATATATTTAAATAACATTTCAAGTATATTTATGGAATGTTAGAAATAGAACAAGCAATATTTGAAACAAAATGTAAACTTTTTAAAGTTCAGACACTTTCAAAGACAGATAAAAGTACCAGGAGGAAATCTACCTTTAAATGATATCTTTGTTAGTGGAAAATGTCTGGAAGTATCCAGAATGGCAATTTAAGTTCTGTTCACCAAATCACAAAACACCAACATCCACACTTTCAAAGACAATGTGAGATCACAATATTTGTTACAAATCAAAATATACATTACAGTTTCTTTCAGATGGCATATCCAAATCGTGTTTACTCACAGACAGATGCACCTAAATCACCAGGATTGCTATAATCCTTTGATAGTTAGGCAGAGTGTTCGTCGCGGTCTGGCGTTACAGCTGGGCTGTTTACGGAGTGTTACGGTGTACTTTTCAAGGGAGATAGGAAATCGTGTGGAAAGAAGTCTTCTAATACTAGTGGCTTTGGGTTTTTCTCCATCCGCTTCCCCTACTTTTTCTCCCCTTGTGGGGGTGGGTGAGATGATGTTTAAATATTGTATTATTATTCCTTTTTAAAGGAAGAGATTGTTTGCACTGCGGAGTGGAGTATTAGGAATTGAACAGAAGTTTACACTTAATAAGGACTTTGAGAAGGGTAATAATTTCGGCTCTTGATTAAATCATCCTCTAAAGTTTTTCCAAACTTTTCGGGTTGGTCAGGATCTCTCTTGCCAGTCGCCACGTTTGTTTGGCAGCGTTTTCCAGAGCTGAGTGAGGTTTGCCTTGAAACAGATCTAAGTTCGGTAGAAAGTAGTGGGGACACCGCCGGCACTGCAGGCAGGAGATAAGTTGCAGCAAAATCCCGTTCAGCCGATCACCCAGGCAAGACTCGTCCCAGTCCGACTCTCGGGGATGCTTTTCACACTCGTAGGAAACCAGAGTCTTCATATGGTAATTGTTCAAGGGCTGGCCCGGCAGTTCAAGGTGACGATCCCTTAAGGTTTTGAGGATGGAGAGGCACTTCTTTCTGCAGCCCCCCATCTGCAGTCTGTTCTCTGCCTCCGCGAACTGCAGCACCCAGGCGTCGCTCTCCGCCGAGCTCTGCTTGCCGGCCAAGGAGTGGCACTCCTTGGACAAGAGATTGAAACCTTCCGCCTTGACCTCCGCCACCCGGTTGGGTCCCGGCCAGGGGATGTGGGGAAGTGGCCAGTGGGCAGCACTCCTCGGCCAGATCCCGGTGCATTTAAAGGCCGGCGTGATCTGCACCACGTACCTATCTCGGATTCTCAGTTTCACTTCGCTGGTGTCTGCCACCATCTTTACCACATCCCGGTAGCTACATTTGTCTACCGCTTGAGCCACCAGCGTCTGAAACCTGGACCGGATTTTGCGCGCCGAGAGGTAGCCGGAGGCGGTAATGAATTCCACCCAGAGGGACATGCTCCTCTTGCGCCCGTCGCTCAACTTCAGCACCGCGCAGCCGGGCAGTGAGCCATCGTCCACGAAGTTGAACACCCCCATTTGGTTGAGATAAAGCACCACTTCAAATTCGGTGGGGGAGATGACCTCGAGGCCCTCGTAGCGATTGTCCATCTCGTTGAGAGAGCTGATGAACCGCGGCTCCTGCACTTCCACTTCCTTCAGTACGTCGGAAACTACTTTGCAGACTTCCCGGATAGTTTTGGCAATGGCAGCTTTCCTGGCTTGGCATTTTTCGTTGTAGTATTTATTCAGATGGTAGACCAGCTTGGCCTGGGCCGCAATCATGTTGGGGCAGAGATCCGGATTGTACACCGGAGTCTCGCAGTAAGCTGTGGGATCCAATGCGGCTGCTAGAGCTGGAGCCAACTTCGGTGGAGAAACGGGCCGCAACACTCAGAAATGGATCAAAAATGCCTTTCGGAAGTGCTGCAGCGTTGGTTTCCCTGCTGCTGCTGCTGCTGCTGCTGCTGCTGCCGCCGCTGCCTTTCCCTTCCTTTTATCTTTGAGCCCAGCCGTTCTTAAAGTGAAAGATTGTCCTCCCCCCTCTCCTTGTCTCTCTTCCTCTTTTAAAGAATCCTTGTGTGAGAGAACCGCATGGAGAGATCACCTTCTCAGGAATAAAAAACAAAAGTTGCGCTGAGACCCAGCAAAGCTCTTCCAGTAGTCAAAATAAGCACCCCTTTCCGTATTTATTTGCGCTTTCCCGTAATCATTGTGTGTGCAGCACTGTTAATCAAATGGAGGAAAAGTGTGCTGAGAGTGTGTCCGGGGTGAGTGTGCGTGTGTATATGTCAGAAGAAGCTGCTGTTGGTTTGTCTAAGAGCCCAGATGCACTCGTGTGGAAATTATAAAGGCAGGGCCAGGCAGGCGGGCGGCCAATCGCCACTGGGCTCGTCACGACAGCCTCCTTCAGCTCCAACCCGGCTAATTAATCCCCACTCATGGATATAGGCACACAAACTAAAGGTAGGAGGCTGCTGCCGGCAGAAAACCACCCAGGCCACCTAGACAGTTTGGAAATCAAGAGGAATCTCTCAGCTTTGGTATTACTTGAAGCATATTGACGTTTTGAAAAGACTTGGCAAAGCGGCTCTCTTCTGTGCCGAAAACCTGCTTGTCTTTTTACCGCTGAAATGCAAATACAGGTGTATTAATGGGCATCCATCAATTAGTGATCTTGACGGGGTTTTCTAAAACAAAATCACTAACTTGCATTTAGAGTAAGATAATTAACGTCTGTTAATCCTTGGGGTCTTCTTAAATGCAGGTTGAAAGTTTGTTCTTTCATGCAGACTACTGGCATATGGAAGTTGGCTTTAGATGGAGGAGTACCTGTGTAATTTTCTCATTCTGGATGTTCCTATATGTTAAAATGATTTTTTGAAACGTTATGGAGGTAGTATGCTCTTTTTTTACTTATGTTTTTTTCCTTTTCTCCATTTGTTGAATCTGAAAATTATTGCTGAGTGTGTGAGATGTTCTACCCCTGTTTAAGTTAGGATGTTTAAAAAATATTTCGTACATCCCTCTGCCCCAGCAGATGCAGTCTTTGCACTTTGGTGGACTTGCCCAGCATTACAAGCAGGACACAACGCTATATATGCACTTATAGAAACATTTGAAAAATAAATTGTTTGTGGGATGGACAGAGTACTTTAGCGTTATTTCATAGTGACCTGTATTTTAGTACATAAAATTCAGGTGAGATCATAGAGATCAAGCTTCCTCACAGATAACTATCCCAAAAATTGAAGGTTTGGGGTTTCTGGCTTGTTTACAGATGTATAATTAACGATATATCTCCTGTCTTAAGTGTCCTTAAGTGGTGACCTGGCAGTAGACTTCTAATTTTATACTATTTCGTGTGATTTAATTAAGGGAAAATGGTTAACATTTGCAAAGAAAATTAACTTGCAGTTATCTGGGGTGTTTTTTTTTTATTTAAACATCATTTTGAAAACAAAAATGAAATAAATCATTTCATTTCTGAATTTTGGAACCTGGAAACAGAAGGAGGAATTTTTTTTTCTGGTTGGTGGTCCAGTTGTGTCCTCAAAGTACAGGAAACTAAAGAAATACTACTTAGTGGTTATGTTGTGGTTTTTAAAACTAGGTGGATTTTTTTAATTGTCTACCTTTAATTTAGATGCCACGTCTTTCCAATTAAGAATATTTCCCGCCAAATCCTATAACTCCCGGTAACATGTTTGTAGACACTTTCAGAGCCACTTTTAACAAGATGTTCTTCAGGGTTCCCACTTGCTACTTAAGCTTTTGATTTTTGTTTGTGTGTTTTGTTTTGCACAGGTACAGCATCACAAAACCACCTATTATTTAATTTCTCCTTATCCAACAGTGATAGATTCCAATTTAGCTGAAAATAGTATACAATGGGGTGCGTGGCACCCATCTACTCTATTTCCCAAGAACCTTCCATCCCCTTAAGAGCAGGGTCTGGGAACACCCAAAAAACCCCTCCCCACTTTGCCGTCGTCGCGGGTGAATGCACCACTACCTTTTGGCAGTTGGAGGGGAGACGCATCAGAGCCGGAGAACCTGCAGCCACGACGGCGAGGATGTGCAGTGGTCTCTGGGGAAACGCCGCCTTCTGCCCTCACCCGGCGCGTGTGGCCCTGTGCCGTCCGCTCGCCGCCTCTCTCTCGCTGCTCCGCATTCCCGTGCCCTCTTACTTTCCTCTCTGGGCTCAAGATCGTTACGCTTTATTTCTGCGTGAGCTTATTTGAAAACCTTACTTGGTGTCCCGGCTTACTCTCCACGTCTGCTCCAGACCACGCTCTGCCCACGCACCCCTCAGCCTGCACCGCCCACGTCCGGCCCAGGTGTGGTCGCAGCCAAGCCCCAGCCGCGGGCCCCTGTGCCCTGCGCTCTCTCCCTTGGGTTCAGGCCAGAGATGCTTGCCCCAAGACCTCGCCCCTTGCCTTCTTGGGCCACCTGCAGAACACCCTTGGTTGTCAAGGACGTGAGACAGCCGAGGACGAGGAGGCCCCAGGGCTGTTCGGGGGACCTTAAGTGGGTCCAACGGGAAGGACGCGGGCCTGCGAGGGATGCCGGCCGGGCCTGGCTTGAGCCAGGCGCGCAGGTGGCGCATCTTCGGGGCTCACTGTGCAGCTTAATTGGGTTAAAGCGAAGCTAAACACCGAAGCACTTTGTGCAAACTAATTGGTGCAACCAGCGCCTTTTCACTAACGATTTGCACTTTGAGAAAGAAAAATGGATGGTGAGAAAAGGTATACTAGGAAACTCATTAGATCTAGAGTGTTCAGGAAAGTGAAGTCATTTAGTTTAAAGGACGCCAGGACTGTGTTTTCTAAGCGGCTTCCTTAAGCACCCCTCACACAAGGAGCTGAAGGTGATTTACATAACATAGGATTCACCGGTCCGCGATTATCACTGTGGGTGAACTGGGCGCCCTGGAATGAATAATACTCTAGTGCAAGTACTGCTTGTTGCTGCAACACAGTGATTTTCTGTTACACTGAACACGTGAAATGAATTGCCTTCTGTAGCTGAATCCTTTCAGTGATCTTAGACGCCCCTCATTGTTGAAGCGAGAATTAAGCTATTCGGAGAAGCGTGTTTTCCATCCCCGAAATTTTTTTATGGAAATGACCTATAGAGAGGGATTGCAAATAACAGTACATTTTTGTGCAGTTCAGCCGATTTTAATCTAGGCTTGGGGGTTATATTTATTTTATGGGAGTCATATATTTAACTATTTTTCAGTAATTTTTTAAAAAATATCATTTGACCTATTAAACTAGTTATGTCAAATGATTATGCAGTACATAGAGATGGCTTAATATACATTCATGTATTGATGTGAAAAGTTTTTTTAAAAAACTCCAGTTATACCAGTCTTGCAATATTTTTTGTTGTAAATATACTCAGTGCTACTAGAATAAAATTGTGTGTGTGTCATGCTTTAGGATGTAAATACTTAATTGTTTTCAGTGGTAGGCATGCAGACATCTTTGACATGAGCTAATAATAGAATGATAATTGAGGAAAACTGGCCTAATTGAAGGAAAAAAATCTCAAGAATCTCATGATTTAATGATAGTTTGAAATGCTTATATTGAATGGTATTTAGAATTTTAATGCCTAACTGACTTTTACATTGCATTTACTTAATTTATGAGGCAGGCTCGATTTAAAATGTACCAGTTAGGGGAAAAAAAAAAAAAGCAATAAGGACATAGCACACCATTATCATAAATGTTAGTAGTATTAGTGAATATAAAATAATTAAATATTGTGATCCTTAACACTTCGAAGCGTTCGAAATAACAGTGGCAAAACAACTTTGCCTCAAGTAGTATTTCCTAAATAACTTGTCTCCACTTCTGCAGACCTGCTTACTTATATGGGATATACAAAGTAATTCATAAATAGTGTCATTATTAAGCTTAAAGAAAAACCCTGTTATGTTGAGAAATACAAGAATGCAATATTTCTTTGTTTTAGAAAAAAACCTAATTTAAATTTGAATTGCATGTTCATAAATCTCAGTAATTGTAACCTTTCATCTGGAAAAAAGGTATCTGTTAAAGGATATGCACATACATGTTAAGTGCTTATATAGATATTGTTTGGTGTTTTTTCATTATCTGCTAGCTGCTAGTCTATTCACAAGTATTCATGAATTTAAAGTTTTATTTTTTTAATATGTGCTTATTACACTGGGGAGATAAAAAGAATATGAAGTTGAGTTTATTACGTTATTTATCCCTACTGCTGGAGTGGCTTTGAAGGCTCATTGTAGGCATCTGATTTCTTTCCCCCTTCTTTTTTTTTAAATGCACCCAGGCTATTTCAAGTGTTTCATTCTGCCAGACACAATATATTTCTTTTTTTACACTAGAGAAATTAAAGACAGATATTTGTGCAGGGTTTTCTTTATGTGTCACATTAAATAAAGTAAAATAGAGAGAGTTTTTCTGGTAATCTAATTTGATGGCATCTATACCTTTCTTCCTGTGTGATTCCTGGTATAAGGACACTTGAGACAAAAAATAGCTTGAAACCTTTCAAGGTTTCAGTGATTTCTTAAAGTAATTATTTCATCTTTTAATATCAGATTTATTTCAAAGTCAAGCAGAGGATTGAGATCACTGTTTGCACAATTTAGACCCTATTTTATTTCTTCAACTAGAACATTTTGAGAATCGTGGTTAATTTTTTAGAATTGTTTATTCTTCACTTGACTGATAAAGGCCTTTGCCTCAGTTTTCTTCATCACCCTAGTTCACAATCATATAGTCACATTTGTAGTGAAGAGTACTTTTTTTCTCTACAGTGTTGCTTAATAAACTTGATATTGGTATTAATAGATTTTTGAAAAGAAAATTTTGAGATTAAAAATGGAAGTTGGGAGTATACTTGTAAGAATTGACCACCACTGCTTGATTTGCAGACTTGAAGTAATACTGGATAACTAGCCAAAACTTTTCTTTTGGTAGAAAAAGAAATTTAAAGCCTGGCTTATTTTCATAATTGTCTCTGTTTCCTCACTTCATTTGCATATGTACACAGAGGTACAGGATGTTTTCAGTTGTATCTGTAAACTGAAAAAAAAATGGGGAAAGGGAGATTATCAACCTAAAGAATTTTTTATTGTTCAGCATAAATTGTGATCTCTAACCTTTTCCAAACATTTAAGGACAATGAAGTTAGTCATTCATTTATTGAATACTATGTAGGAAATATGGATTCCAATAGTCTAATTTCTCACAAACCCTTCAGAAAGTTACTATTATCTTTCTAATAAAACTAAAATCTTTTTGTTAGATATCAGCTTATAATTTTCTTGTGATATTATAGAAATATTCAGACAGGATAAATGGGCTCACATGATTCTTTTCTATATAATGTATGAAAATTAGGTATTTCCTAACCTACAACATATACACAAATGTATGTATGATTTTACATACATGAATTTACATACATTTGTGTATATGGCTACATTTTTAGTACTCTTAATATGCTATATTTTTATTGCATTTAGAGAAAACAAAGGAATCAGAATCGATTAGTGTCTGTTAATCCCTACATCTGTACTAGGTCATCCAGGACTGCATTGCTCTCATTACTGTTTCATACTGTATGTGATTAAGCCACTGAAAATATTCAACATGACCTTGAGACTAGAATATGGTACATAGATAATCAACTTCCAGTGATTACATGTCTAAAATAACCTTTCCTATTTTTAATTTATAGTTTTGGAGCTTATTTTTTAATGAGCAAAGTAATTCTTCTAAAGTAAGATTTATTTTTTTTAATGATTAGTAACTGGAGTAATAATTTAAAAGGATAATTACATAAAATAGAAAACGATTACCTTTTATCATGTATATTATGTGCAGTAAAATAAATGGTTTACAGAAAAAGAAGGAAATTAGTTTATAAATATAAATTTTCTTTATATCTTTACATATAAGTATAGAGATAACTATCTGAGAATATAATACCTATATAATATTGCATTTCCAGTTACATTTCAATATTTTCACTATTGTAATAATATACATTTTAGTACACCAATATGTACTATTTCTTGAAAGCACACTTTTTCATATAATGATTTGTCAAAAATATCAATTCTAAAGTAATACTAATGAATAGTTAATACTTTTACATTCACATATCCTTATCCATTTTATTATCTAAAATCCCAATCATATTAGAAGCATGAACAGCATAGTTTGTAAGATGTAGTGGTGTTCCTGATTAAAAAAAAAAAAAGTGGGAACCTAGTGAAATAAAATGTATAGCTTTGTTTTTCTGTGAAATTTATTTTTTTAAGTTAGATTTGTTGATGTGTACTTTGCATACAGTAGTATTCCATGATTTTTCCATATGATTGTGCCATTCTATGAATTCTGACAAATATATACCATCATAGAAGCTCTACCACACATGTAGATAGAACATTTCTATTACCACAAAAATGTTTCTTCATGCCCTGATTTCATTATTTTTATTTGGAAATTTTATGATTAATGTATAAATGTCTGGCTGTTTTAGTTTTATATCAAAAGATCTCTAGACTGTAACACCGTTATTTATTTCCCCTAGAGTTTACTATTTTGTCATGCTTCCAATTAAAGACAAGTTTTAATCAAAAAACACTGACACAGGCAAAGTATAAAATAATATTTCAGATATATAAGCAATATGTTTATAATTTTTATTTTATGTAAAGTTGTTTAATTTTCATGTGTGTGACAAATTAATACTTGGTAGAAGATTCATTTTTCAAAGAAACTCCTAATATTTAGTAGCTAAAATGAATATATGTGTTAGATTTATGAATCTGATTTGCAGCTTACACATCAAAATATGCAAGAAAGAACGGGTTTCTCATATAAGTTAGCAACATTTGAGGCATATTTGTAATGTTTCTAGCTTTATGGCACTAGAGAAAGAAATGTCAAGATTTCTCAATATTTTTACTTTACATTTTCAGTAAATTAACCCTCCCTTTGAGTGGTAGGAATTGAGGCTAAAGAGTTTATTAGATCTAATATTACTTAATATATGCACATTCTTGGGACATGTGTATAAATATACATTATCCTAATTTTGTATAAATATACATTATTATGTAAATGTAGATGGTTACAAATACTCTAAACCAAGAATTATTAAATTATAGGAGTGAAGACATTGATAATGATGCTCTTTCAAATATTTTGCCTTTTTACAACTTGGAATAGTACAACTAGTCTTTTATTTCTTCCCCCAAGATATACAAATTATTTAAATGCTTTCTGTTTTGTTATTTTTATTTTGCAGTTACAATAGAAATTTTAATGTTATGCATGCTTACAGGCCTATTAAGAAAGAAGTTATTGCTTTCTTAATAATCTCAAACCATCTTTAGGAAATACACTCTTTTTATGGTTTGCAAAATAGCCCATGCATGCAGGCTGTGTACAGACACACACACACACAAAAACACCAGTGTTTAAGATAATAAAAGATTGAATTGGCCTCTATACATTTTCCGTATTCATCTGTTAAAAGGAAACAACCACTAAATATTGGATTCTTGTTGCCACCAGGAAGTAATATCCACATCCACAAGTTTGTCTCATAATAACCCTTAACAGTTTTTGATAATACCTGAAGAGACTATACCTAAATGGATTTTTAAAATAACACGGGAAATTCCAACAGCATGTATTCAGTCACATATACTACGTCAACTTTGAATGTCATAAGCTTTTAATTATGAAATTGAGAAGTTTATTGCTAGCCATGTTGTCCATAGAAAAAAATTACTTAAATATTTACCTACATTAATATGTATGTGTGTGTGTGTGTGCGTATATATATATATATATATGTAGACCCTCACTAATTTAAAATTGTTTTTTACTTTTTTGCAACAGACCAAGTTTAAATTTTTTGCAACCTTAACCTGCATTTGATAAACAAAATGTATAACTCTTCAGGGGGAAAAATGTGGGATGTTTTGTTTTTTGTTTTTTACTGGCAATTTCAGTTCTTCATTTGTTTTGCTCTCCACGCTGCATTAGCACAGTTTTCCCCTGTGTGCATCTGCCAGTGTACAATTTAGCCACGGGCATCTGTAGACCTTGTGGTGATCAGTATTGCAGGCAAAAGCCATATGTGTTTAAATAAAAAAAAAATCTCTTTATTTCATTTGCTGTTTTAACTGGATGGATAACTTTTGTGCCTCAAGACAGAAGAAGAAAAAATACAGAAATAATTAATTGCCTCTATTCTTGAGGCAGTTTCATTTCCCCTCCAATATGGAATGCTTGTCAGCTTTCCTGATAAATGACTGCATGTATTTGCATAGATTTTACATTAACACAAAAATTAGTTTTATTTGTGGAAAACTAGTTTACATAATAATATAAAACCCCTGTTATTGATTATGTGTCCAAGCATTGATGACTTTAGAGGGGTGGTAGTATTCTAAATTTTCAAAAGTCTGATCAACCTGTATAATTTAAACTTTCTTTTGATAAATAGTTTTACATTAAGATCTAAAAGACATATTTATAACATTTTAAAGTTTTAAAACTTCTTTTCTAAATATACTTACCACAACTGTTTCAGACTCATAGTAGCACCCATTTGGTAAGAAGATTTTGATTTTGAACTTTTGCCAAGGAATATTTTTAAATACATATTACCAATTACGTACACTTCAGCCAATTGGAAGACTGCATCTATATGAATTACTTTAATTTTCATATTCATATTATGAATAAAAGATGGGTGCTATATTGGATGTGTACAGTTTAGCTAATTCTTGGGAAGTTATGTATTATTTACAACCAAATTTAAAATATATCTGAGAACTATCCTCTCCATCTTTAACCTATTTCCTTCAATATACTTAATTAATCACCCAGCCCTGAAAAAACCACTCTGCTGGAGCTGTTAGGGTACTGAAAACAATTCTACCTCTCTAAGTGGCAGGCAGTAGATGTTTATTCATACTATAATCTGGCATCTTGTTGTCTAGAGGCAACCTGCTAATTATGTGCTATCATTGTATTATCCATGTTATGGAAAATTCAAATATGTTCACTACTGTTAGTTACATCGCAAAGCTTTTCGTAAAATATACTTGATCCTCAAGAAACCTACTATACTTAATGGCAACCTAAACCAAGAGTGTCTCTGCCACTTCTTGATTCTGGGACACCCTGGGTGCCAGCTGTCACAGCTCAGCTAATGATGACAAATGCCCCTCTCTATGCAGATTGCAGAGCTTGCAGGCTGCTGTGAAAGGCAACCAGATTACCTTTCTTCAGATAGTAACTTAACCTTTAAAACTCATGTCAGAATGAAATGATCAGCTGTGATAGTTTCAATATCTGTATCTTTAAAAACAAAAATCAGAATAATATCAAATAATGCTTTTAAAAGTTTCCAGTATTTGTATGATTTACACTGTTTTACCCTTGAATGCTGTAATATTCTTAAATAAGAAACTCTGGGTAAGACATACTTCACAACCACTTTAGAGTGTGTATTTGAACTCTGCATATAAATCAGGTAATAGGTAATTGAGAAAATTCTCCAGATTGTTTAGTCTAAAAAATAGGCTGATGAAATTTTGAGGGAAAATATGTTCTTCTCTTCACCTGAATGAATGGTAAAGCCTCAATTCTCCCACTGCTTGTACAAGCCTAGCCTGTCCCAAGCCAATAGTTATATTATGTCATTAAAACTTAGTTATTCCAAAATGATTTAGAGAATAATTGTTGCTAATGATTGTTTTCTTTGGGTATTTTCAAATATGATCTTTTAAGTTATTAATTTGTTCTATAGAAATTTATCATATTACAGAACCTATACTTACATAGATTATTCAAAACAATAATGAACACCATTAACCATAATGTAATTCAGAGGGATAAATTACCTATTAAATGAGATAATGCTTTACAATTGCAACATTCTTTTCAATTTACAAAGGATTTATATCCATTAATTCATTTGATACTTAAAATAATTCTGAGCTGGGAAAGATGGGTGACAAGGAACAGGGACCAATATTTAATGAGTATTTAATCTCATTTAATCTTCACAACAAATATTAGCTCCCATTTACAAATAAAGAGACTGAGGTTTAGAAAGGTTGCATCTTACCAGGGTCACACAGGTAATTGCAGAGCCAGGTCTGTCTGACTGTGGCTGCCATCAGCATTACAGTTTCTAGACTACATATGTCCATAGCCAGATATAATTCATAGAAACTGCTACTAGGCTTGCATTTACATAAAGAACATAATTGACGAGTTTTAAAGATAGGTTCTTTATAGGATGCTTTTAAATAGGTAAATACTGAGATACTTTTATGTTATAAATTTTAATTTTATAAGGATAATGTATTGATCTATCACATTGGGAGAAACTATTTAGGAAAGATATGTACTGTTTACTGAATATCAAGTTGGACTAATTCACCTAGATAACCACTTCATTGTAAAACTTAAGATTAATGGGATATACCTTTATAAATGTGATGAGGAGAAGCAATTATTTCAATAATTACTTGAGTGAAATATTTATATACTTTTTTTTATAAAGGTTTATCCATATCATAGTTTTACTATGTAATATCAGTGAGCTATACCACCCACAATATTGTTTTTCAGCTCAAGACACATTGAAAACTTCCTTTGATCATGAATTTAAGTGCAGTCATTTCCAAGAAAGCTATGCCAATGCCAGTTGTTTTTATTCTGTAGTAAATTATTCTTTGGTATAGATACTAAAATGTGAGGAAATTTTTTCAATGATACATGTGATTATATTATTATATAAAGACTATTTTATGTACTTATTAGTAGAATTATATTAGTACTTATATAGAATTAGTACTTATAGTTACTAATCAGTACTTACGCTCAATTTGTATTTCACTCTACATAAAAATTAAAACTTACAGTGAAAATTTTACTAAAATGTGTCATGCAGTTAGTATCAGGGAAAAAAGTAATTCTGCCTCATAAGTCAGACATTTTATATCAGGGCAGGAAAGAACTCTGGAGGATAATGCAATGTAACCCTCTTCATAACTGTCTGAATCTTCTCTACACCATTACCAGCCATGGTAACAACCATAGCCAGAGGTGGTTATCTAACCTCTACTTTTACCTCCATGAATGAGAAACTTACTACCTACTCAGATAGTTAATTGCACTTACAACAGTTCTAGTTGTTAGAACGCTCTTCCTAATATTGAACCAAAATATTTCCCCTTGAAACTTTCACCTTCTGGCCGCTACTTTCCCTTCTGAATAGTATTATCCCTTTAACAAATATATGCTTTTTAAATTCAGCATTTCAGATACCAAGTTGAACATACTCCAGTCTTTCAGCTATTACACCTTTGGCATCTTTTAAGTCACCTCACTGTTCAGGGCCCATTCTGGTACATGATTTTTTTCAAGTACGGTGCCCAGAAAGTATTACTCCTAGAATGGATTGGTACATGTAAAGTGGAGAATAATAGCGAAACATGGGTCACATGAGCTTTTGGGGCATATCCATACCCATGCAGATAAATGCTGTATGTCAACAAATACCTTATTTGTTTAAACATATTATTACCGAGGTCCTAAGTACATGACTTTTGTATTCATCCAACTCATATCTTGCTATTTTTAGGTATTTTTTCCGTGACTTGACTTATAATAACAAGTTATACATCATTATTTAAGAATCAATAGGCATAACAGTTCTTTCTAAAAATGTGTTCATAAGCTACACATAGAATATACAGAGCAAAACAATCTAACTTTAATGAATTTAATGTTTTTGCTCAGTTTAAGTGTAGAAGGAAGCTAATCCACTTAATAAGACCTCAGGATACATTGAATTTACTAAATACTCCACAGCCTTCGTATAGTTTTTTTTCCAAATATTTAAAATCCTAATATTAGTTTTTCATAGCTTTATCGAAATGTGTAACTAAGAAGCCTCATTTGGGATAAAGTATATACTTTATGTATTTTGGCATTTATCAATTTTGCTTTGTCAATAAATTTTGTATCTACAAATGAAATCTGCAGGTTTCCCACATGCTTGATCAATGACCAGCAAACTAATAAACTTTCAGTGCAAATAGATGTGCTTCTAGGACTTGTAGACTGTTATAGGAATCACCAACATACTGATCTACATATTTTAACCTTTTGACAATAACAAGAGTTTCTAAATAATTTAGCATGAGCAGAGGTAAATACTTTTAAAAAGTGATATTTTTAATAACTTGAAGCCAATGTGAAAATTTGTAAATTAAACCAAAGTAGTCACAAGACCCATTCTGCTCAGTTGCTTTCTTCAAGTGCAGTGCCTAGAACTGAATATTCAGTATCACAGAGTGAACTGGTGAATGTAGGGCAAAGAGGCCTCCCTTAAGTATTAAATACATTGTTGGAAAAAACGTATTCTGAGAATTCTCAAAACACATTTGAGAAGCAGTAGTAAAATACAAAATACGACCATCCTGGCTAACACGGTGAAACCCCGTCTCTACTAAAAAAAAAAAAAATACAAAAAAATTAGCCGGGCGTGGTAGCGGGCGCCTGTAGTCCCAGCTACTCCGGAGGCTGAGACAGGAGAATGGCGTGAACCCGGGAGGCGGAGCTTGCAGTGAGCCGAGATCGCGCCACTGCACTCCAGCCTGGGCGACAGAGCGAGACTCCGTCTCAAAAAAAAAAAAAAAAAAAAAAAAAATACAAAATACATTTTAATATATATTAATTAAGTAATTTATAAAATACAAAATACATTTGTGTCTGTATGGGTGGCAAAAAAAATTGCATTAACTTTTTTGTGTTAAAGCCTTGAATTTCTTTAAGTGTAGGCGCATGTTTTTATTTGCCAAGTTTTTTTTTTAATGAGGATGTTTCATTACTACCTTATTTATCACTGCTGTGACATCTAGGCAATAAAAGACAAAGACAGCCTGCCTGAAATTTGGCTTTCTTGCAGTTTGTATCTTGAATGGGGAATAAAGAAGTCCAGTGCGTTTACAACAGAAACATTCTCAAGTGAAGAGCTGCCCCATCTGTT
Source organism: Pan troglodytes (assembly GCF_028858775.2). Lineage (NCBI taxonomy): Eukaryota > Metazoa > Chordata > Mammalia > Primates > Hominidae > Pan > Pan troglodytes. The sequence goes on from NC_072412.2 coordinate 34,607,490, forward strand.
TCATCTGGTGGCTTATGCAATAAGAGGTGTTATCACATGAATCTAAATGCACAAGCGGTCGTTTTATGAACTCTTTCTGTGCTTTGAGGAGTTTATAAGTTGCCTACTCTATTGTGTGTCAGTCCCAGCTGACCCAAGTGCATTCTGCTGGGCATATTTGGGGGATAATTAGAACTAATGAAGCCTGGAATACAGCTAATTCTCTAAGTGATTTATTCTTATGCTCTTCTTTGATCCCTAAGAATTCTCCAAATCATAATCTATGCCACTTATTTTTTCCTAGCATTGTGTTGATACAGCTACTTTATGCTTAGCTGATGGACATCAAAAGTAAATTAGGTATTTGAAAGGCTGAGAAACATGTTTCAAAGTAAAACTTTACGTTACTTATTAGTCCCCAGGCTTGAGAAGAATGCCAGTTCTTCAACATTTTATGTTTTTGTTTAAATCTCAAAATGTTTATGGCACTTGCAAGTAGATAATAGGATAGAAAATATAAAGCAATAAAAGCTTATTAAAAAATGTACCACTGGGAAATAAAACCTACAAGTAAAATAATTGAAAATTATTAATGGAAGGTTCCTATTTCTTAATTAGGTTTCTCAAGGAAATCTGAAGTTTAAAAAAAACTTTATGAATAGCTTTCATGTTCCAAAGCTGTTTCATTAACCCGGCTTCACTGTCCTAGCAGTGTGGAAAATGATGTTTCTTTACGTGCCCTCACCAAGTAGTCAGTGATTCAGTGGCCTGTAACACTGTAAATCCCATCAACTTGCTTTCCTTTCCTGTTATAACTGTTTCAATGAGTGGCACTTTTGTTGTGCGGGTTCAGATCTGGTAGCTTATTGAGGGCACACTAGAATGAGGACAGACACAAATGCCAACAAAAGAAGGCTATAACTTTATTAAAGCCTTATACTCAGTAAATAAGATAGTGGAGCCACTTCAGCTAAGTAGTTTTATAAGCTATGTCCTATTTGATCTTCTGTTGTCTAGAAACTATAGTAGAATTTATTAAGAATTGTTACTTTTACCTATTGATTCCAGTGTTTAATATTTACCATATTCTAGAGCCCAGATAACAAAACCCTTAAGGGCAAGTACCACTTTATTAGTTAGATATACTGAAATACCTGTACTAATGTAGATCACCAGCTAGACTGATTATCGACCAAAGGACCAGTTGGAGATTCCTGAATCTCATTACAAGATACCTAATCCAGCCTCAGATAAATTCTAGTCTTAACTGTATACCCTGACATAAGAAGTTACTGTTTCTCATATTTTACCTTCTGCCTAAAAGTCAGCTAAACACTTGAAAACATGTCTTAGGAACTTGATGAAAAGTTGCAGGTCGTTTTTTTAAGAACATTTTTACGTCTTTAAACAAGACAAAGAACAAATTGGTAAAATTGGCTAAAACTGAGTTTTTGTTATCTGCAAGTTATTCTGCTAGGTGTTTTATCTATATTACTGTGTGTACCTTCATCTTCTCAACACTGTGAAGTAGAAACTTCTGGCCTCATTTCATTGTTAAGAATCTGAAACACAGAGAATTCAAGTAACTCTTCCAAGTTTACAAAGCTAGGAGTTAGCAGAGTTAAGATTTTCATCTATGCCATCTGGCCCCAGGCTCCAGAGTGTGCTTTCTTAGTCATCATATAGAACCTCTCTAAGTTTGTCTTGTCATCTGTAGAACAGGGATAATTCTGTGTCATAGGGTTATTGCACAGGTTAAATAAATTAATACACATAAAAGTTTATGTGTTTTAAAAAGAATATTTTTAAACTTATATTACCCAAGACCACATAGTAACTAGCAAAGACAGGATTCAAACCCAGCTTTTTCTGTCTCCAGACTTCTGAGTTTATGTAGCATCATGCTTAGGTATGTTTGTCGAATGAATAATTAAATAAATATCATCTGTTCTGTACTTCCCAGTGGAAGATTTTGTTAATTTTGCTGGTTATTTTGATAGCATATAGCAGGTACTCAGTGCCTGAATGAGTGAAGGATTTTTCAAACAATACTCGCCAATATAATATGTTCTATACATTGATCACTCTTAAATTTATATCTCTAGCCAAGACCTCTCCCCTTAATTTCAAGTTGGTATGTTCGGTAGTCTTCTCCACATCATCTCACGTATATAAGATGCATTTCAAACTTAGATTCCCAATTGAGCACCTGCTTCTCCATCAGTCATCTGTACCTCAGTAAACTGCAGTGCCTTTTTTCCGGTTGCTTAGGCCAACAACATGGCTGTCATCTTTGACTCCTCGCTTGCTTGTGTACCCAATATCCAGAGTGTCAACAAATCCTCCAGACTCTGCCCATCTCTCACCAACTTTACAGCTTCCATCCTTGCAAGCCACCATCATCTCTTAATTTATTTTTGGTGCCCATCATCTTGTATGTGTACTACTGGTTATCTGAGGCAATATAGAATGAGAAAAAGTACAAGGAATTATGCTAGGGAACATAGCTTCTCACTGTATTCCTCTGTGAGGAATATGATCCAATAGGAATAAATGAGAAGGAATGTTCAGAAAAGTAAGGTGGAAAACTAACAGATATGACTATCTTAAATGCCAAACACAAGAGAGTTGTAATAAAAAGTTAGTGGACAACAGTTCAGCTACCACATAGAGTTCAAATAACATAAAAAGTTCTTTGTCTTTCCACATCTGTATCAATGGAATTGTAGAGACAGAAGCAGATCACAATAGGATTGAAGAGTAAATCGGAGGTGGAAAGTGAGGTAGACAATACACTTTCAAGAAAAGTAGGATTGAAGACTATTCTAAGTGAAGTAACTCAGGAATGGAAAACCAAACATTGTATGTTCTCACTCATAAGTGGGAGCTAAGCTTTGAGGATGCAAAGGCATAACAATGACACAGTGGAGTTTGGGAACTCAGGGGGAAAGGGTCAGAAGGGAATGAGGGATAAAAGACTATGAATTGGGTTTAATGTATACTGCTCAAGAGATGGGTGCACCAAAATCTCACACTAAAGAACTTACTCATGTAACCAAATACCACCTGTTCCCCAAAAACCTATGGAATTGAAAAATTTTTTAAAAGTAGAAATAAAGGAAATGCAAGAGATAGTATGGTAATTATGAAGTGATGCAAGAAAAAATTTTAAAGGTATTTGAACATATTTAGGGCATAGAGAAAGAAGCCATAGAGGAGAGGTTAAAGTTAAAATGAAGGACTAAATCATGGAGGTCTCTCTATCTCCAAGATCAGTAGAAGGAAATGGTATCATTGTTTTGAGGCTACAATGAGAGATGGCTTTTTTCCTTGAAGATAAACTCTACACAATTATTAATATTGCATTTTATTTTATTCCATATGTATTTGTAACAGTGGAGGGTGAGATGTTGGGTTTAGGATAAACAGGTGGAGATCTGAAAATGTAGCAGGAAGAAACTGTTGCATTGTGGAAGATAAATTTGTAGATGGTGGTTTTTAAAGTTGGTGGATTATACAACTAGGCCTCAGTTTTCTCTTGGCACTTAAAGCACTGGGACTGAGGTAAGCTTCAAGAAGGGACTTAGATGTTTAAACTGTCACTAAAAGGAATGGGAGATAATGATGCTGAATCTTGCTTTACCTGGCAACCCTAGATGAAGGAGAAAAGTAGATGTAGTAAAATTTCTAAATAGATAAGTGACTGAGATAGCTTAAACATAGGCAGAATAGTTTACTAAGTGGAATATGGACACAGGCATAGACTGCTGAAATACAAAGAAATCAAAGAATTTTAAGATTAAGGTACAGAATAGATTGTCTATATGAATACTGAATTCTCTAAAAGTGATTATAAGATTCTGGGTGGAGAGGGAAAGAATTTTGGGGAAAGAAGACCCATGAAGAGTAGAATGAATGCTGTTAAGTGAATGGAACAGGAGACAATCTGAGTCACCAGAGCCTGCACAAAACAAACAAATGGGCCTAAGAGGGGTTGCTGGGATTTTGGAAGCCAAAAGATAACTTGATGAAATCCTTTGTAGCCTAATGCTTTGAATACTTTTGAGAGATTTGATAAGCAGTTTTATCATCAACAACTAATGATATGGGAGTTTATTTAAATTTATTCCCGGAGCCAAGGAATTCATAGACTCTTCTTTTAAAAGACCCTAACATTCCATATGAAAGTGTTTTTTAGGTGTCTGCCCAAGTGATAATCCACTTTAGTATATCTGTTTCCAATACTACCAAAGAGTCCATCAGGATATTTTGGTAGGACCTAGTCATATGTTTTATTTGAAGTATGTAAAACTGCCAAAGATACTTTACCCTTAAGTGTTTTCATATCATATAACTTTCTTTAGTTTCCCAGTAGAGTGAGGAAGCCCTCCATTAGGAACCAGAAAGCTTGGGTTTTAGAGCTTGCTCCTTTTTGAATAGAATATATAATCTTTATTAATGAGCTTAGTTTCCTGCCCTGTGTGATGAAGGCATTAGAGTAGATGATTTCCCTTCTAAAATTCATTCAGTTCTCTGTATTATTTAACTTTGAGATGAATACAAAATAGCAGCAGTTTTACCTTTAAAGGTGTATCTCGTCATGTGCAACATATACCTTCCTGAAAAGTTAGCATATTTTTATTATTTGAATTATATTTAAATATATCTGTGAATTTATTCTTCAAAGGATCCTTACAATAAATCTTTTAAAAATGAATTCATTTTATAAATTTAATGATTTCTTTATAATGTATAATTTCAAATTTAAATCTTTAGTTATTAAATATTTTTAAAAACACAACTCTATATATTTGTCTTTATGTAACTTTATAAAGGGTATAATGAATATGAATATAAGGAATACAAAACCAATGATAAGTAAGAAAATAGTAAGAACGTAATTAATCACTTTAAATGAATTCATGACTTCAGGGTACTAACAGAATTTGGAGGTTTGATTGAAGGACCAATCATTGTTGAGGAATTACAGAGACAGTGAGATATGTCAGAAGACTAGATGAGAGCAAAATATTAGAGAATTTTGCTTGGCACCTTCTTGATCAACAATGGTAACAAAAATGTGATTAAGACTTAAGGGAAAAAGTCAAGTCTGCCTCAAATCCTGTGGGTAAGCAAATAAGATCTAACTTTTTGAAAAATAAATCTGTAGTCTGATAAATTAAGATGTATTAGGTTGGTGCAAAAGAATCGTGGTTTTTCCCATTACTTTTCATGGCAAAAACTGCAATTACTTTTGCATCAACCTAATATATTGTAAGCCCTAGAGCCATCGCTAATAAAATAACTAAATAGATATAGTTAAAAAATAAGTGAAGGAATGGCAAAAGAAGGCAGTAAAGGAGGAAGAGGTGAACAAAAAAGATATGAAAGATACAGAAAACAAAAAGCAAAATATCAGATGTAAATCCAACCATATCAATAATAGCATTAAAAGTAAATGGATTAAACAGTCCAATAAAAAATCTTAGACAGAAAGGTGCAGTGGCTCCGTAATTTCAGCTCTTTGAGAGGCTGGGATGGATGGATCACTTGAGCACAGGAGTTTGAGACCAGCCTGGGCAACATGGCAAAACTCCATCTCTACAAAAAATACAAAAATTAGCTGGATGTAGTGGCACATTCCTGTAGTCCCAGATACTGAGGAGGCTTAGGTGGAAGGATCACCTGAGCCCATAGAGATTGAAGCCACAGTGAGCTGTGACCACACCACTGTGCTCCAGACTGGACAACAGAGTGAGACTCTGTCAAAAAAAAAAAAAAAAGAAAAAAGAAAAAAAAATCAGAGACTGTCAACTGAATTAAAATAAAAATAAGATCCAACTCTGTGCTCTCTACATACAACCAGATGCTGTTAACTATGTGTTTTGACCCAGTTTAGGTTCAAAGATACAGATAGGTTGAAACTAAAAAGATAAAAAAAGATATGCACACAAACAGCAACCATAAAAGACCTAGAGATGGCTACAATAATATCACATAAAATAGACTTTTACACTAAATAAAGCCACTGCATACAAAGAGAAACACTTTATAATCAAAAAAGATTAGCTTATAGGGGAGTTATAACAATTATAAATATATTTGCACCTAACAACAAAGCCCAATGTCCATAAAGTGAAAACGGATAGAATTGAAAAAAGAAATATTAAATTATCCAATAATAGTTGGAAACTTCAATACCCCACTTTCAATAATGAAGAAAATAACTAGATGTAAGATTAACAAGGACATATGCCCCTCAATTTACAAGGGTGTTGCATCCTGACAAACCCATCATAAATTGAGGAGTGTATTTTATATGTATCATTTTTGCACCACTGTAAAGTCAAAAAATCATAAGCCAAACCATCATAAGTCAGGGCGCATCTGTAAATAGAAGACTCAAACAACACTATAAACCAACCAGACCTAATACACATCTGCAGAACACTCCCAAGAACAGCAAAATTTCTTAGTGCACATGGAACACTCTCCAGGATAAACCATATGTCAGGCCATAACACAAGCCTCAATAAATTTAAAAGGATTAAAATAATACAAAGATTTTTTGACACAATGGAATTAAAAATCTTTCTACAGTTGACAAACTGAACAGCAAATACTTTGGATGATAGGCAAGATTCATAAATGATATAGAAACCATGCCATGTGACTTGAAAGAACTGAGGCTAGTGTACCCAACTAAGGAGTCTAATTTGGATGGTAGAGATGGGGATGAAGTAGGATATAATAGTTTCCTCTAAGAAGCCTGTCGTTTATAGCAAGGAGAATGTTAATATGTATACATGATCTTCCAGAGGACACAAGTAAGATAATTGGGTGGAAGTTACAGCACAAAATAAGGAAGAATATTATAACTGTACTTTTCAGTTCAGTAAGATATAGGCAGTATTATACTTCCTTTTTTTAAAAAACAAGGTCTCATTATGTTGCCCAGGCCTGACACAAACTCCTGGGTTCAAGGGATCCTCCCACCTCAGCCTCCCAAGTAGTTGAGAGTGACTAGAGTCACATGCCACTGTGCCTGGCTCTACTTTCATATATTGTGTTCCTTAAATTGGATTTTTAAAGTCCTATGTAGAAAAGCCAAACAAGGCCAGGTGTGGGGGCTCACTCATATAATCCCAATACTTTGATTGGCTGAGGCAGGAGGTTAGCTTGAGCCCAGGGGTTTGAGACCCGCCTGAGCAACATGGTGAGATCTTGTCTCTAAAAAAATGAAAACCTTAGCCAGGCATAGTGGTGCACACCTGTGGTCCCAGCTATTCAGTAGGCTGAGGTGGAAGATCACTTGAGCCCAGAAGGTTGAGGCTGCAGTGAGCGATATTGTTACCACTGCACTCCAGCCTGGGTTACAGAGTGAGATTCTGTCAAAAAAAAAAAAAAAAAAAAAAAGAATAGAAAAGAAAAGAAAAAGAAAAGTCAAACAGTGGTTTTTAATAGCTGTTCTTCTAGCAAGGATAAGTTTAATTCCTGCAATATGTCTTTTCTCAAAAAGTCAAGGAGAAGCCTTAATAACTGGCGCAGCTTGGTGTGCAGGCACCTCTACCGCTCCCAGGACTGGAGCTAGAACTTAGATATCGAATCAGGACATCTCATGTCTTTCTCAACAAAATAATGCTCCCTCCCCCCAAACAAATTTACCAAACTCTAAATATATTATTGCACAACTTCCTTATGGTTTGGAAGGAACTTTTTCCTAACTTTATCAAATCTAAAGAACCATAAAGCAACTCTTTCTCCTAAGTCTATGCTTCAGTCATATGCACTGTGAATTACGCAAATAGCTTAGTTAGATATGTAGATGAGTTAAAAATACAATCTGCAAAACAAAATGCAGATTGTACAAAAATTAAGGATATGATCACCAGTCCAGGATCACCTCCAATAGGTTATCTCATAAGCTGTGAACATTGCCACTTAAAGTGATTCACTCAGGGCCTAAGGAACCTTCTGTAGGAGAAATTGAGGAAGTGCTTATACTCTGTATGATTTCATATACACATACAAAAAAGTGGACTGAAAAATATAAATCTGTTTTGCCAGATGTTCTTAACATTTATATTTATCTGCATTAAAACAATGTTTTTGTTACTGGAGAGTGGAATTTTCAATAAGATTTTAATAAGAAAAATTATTTCATTTGCTATATTCTCTCAGAACATAAATTACACTGTAGCAGTAAGTTAGACTTTCTTTCATACTCTGGAAGTACATTTTAGCATATTATTCTTCCAGTAAACTACCTGATATCCATAGAGTGCTGAAGAAGTTAGCATCCAGATTATTTGGTTTACCTATAAGAGATTAATTTGCATATCAGCAAGGTCTGCATAAATCTGGGTGCAGTATCTTTCAGTCTTTTCTCTGTTTTGTAACACTTGACCCATCAATTTAGATAGTACCTTGCCTGAAGTACAGAAATGAGGAAGACATGTATATTATCTCTTTTAATGATAGGCAAATGAGGAATCAACTCTTACAGGTGTCTGGGAGATTTCAGACTATGTATTTATAATCTTATTTAATATTATATAACCAAATATTTTTATGCCTTTCCACTAATTTTCTACCAAATGCTTAAAGAGAGTCTATTTAGAATAAAAACCACTTGAATGGAATATTTATATTAAGAGCTTACTAAACATTCTTTGTAATATTGGCTATTATTTTTTAACCTTGAATGTGTTGCTTAAATTTGGACTTTTTCTCAAACACTATTGGTATTTTAGTAGCAAAATTATTTAATGGTAGATGTTTAACATTGGAGATCTTAGCATATATTGATTTGCACAAAAATTCTATTCTTTAAAGGTCGTATGTATCAAATTTCATAAAGGAAATGCATTGGAGATGCTTAGTAGACATTTTCTTAGGCACTAAGTATTACTTGCTTATAAGGATATTTTACTGTTTATGTATAGGTTAAATACTTCACTTGTTAATGTCCATCTTGTAAAGAAAGTCCTCTCTGGGTTGAAAATCTCTCATTGCTAATCTTGTTTTTTATATGTCCAGTAAGAGTTACCAACATATCTTTCATGAGCTATGGCAAATCATTGATAATTACTGTTCAATTTATTCCTCCCTAGGCAAATGGGTTCCTTTGTAGTACCTAGGACAAGGGATCCACAGGCAGGAGTCCTCTGGCATTGATGACTGATGGAATAAGCCATAGTGACACATAGCTACTATACCACAGAAGAACATCATGATTTGTTTATTTTAGAACTGGTTGTAGCAATATTAGAGGATGAAATGATTTTCTTAAAGCACTAGGAGAGTGGGGACTACATCATCAGGATAACTTAAAGAAAAGCTGCTCAAAAACAAAGTGCCCCAGTCTCTTTAATAAATTGTATTATCTCCTTGACTATTTAATTTATGCAAATGCACAATGAAAATATTTTTGCTTCATATCTGAATCTTCATAAGAAAATGTATATTTAAAAATACTAAAATCATATTTTTCAGTTATCTACATTAAATGTTTTATTCATGTTATAGTTTAATTACATGATATCTGTCTTCACCAGTGGAAATGTAATGTGCTAAATGCTCCATTAATTTTTTCCCCTTATACCTTATGCTCAGTTATGCCTGGTACAAACGACATATACTTTTCTGATATTATTGATGAGGTGTTCATGACCTTTCTGTTGAGATTTGTGTGGTGGTGCTGTTTAAAGAAACAGTACTTAGTGGAATTTGTGTGACCACACCAGGCAATTGAAGAATAGGTATTATTTCTGGCCTTGGTTCTATAACCCAAGTTAATTATAATCACTTTAAGAAGAAAACAGTCTTGCTATAGCAAGCTGTTTTGGGTTTTCTTTTTCTAAATGAGAGAAAATTGATGTGATGCTTTTTACATTGCATTTTACAGCAAAGCATAAGATCTGTTTACCTGGTTGAAATTCAAATTGTTTTATTATGGTGTCAATTCTTTGGTTTTGGCAGCACTTCTAAAGTGTCTATTCACAAAAAGACTCCCATAGTGAATGAATGCTAGTGTTGACACCACCTAACAAGCAGGGATTATGTGTTTACAGAAGAAGTAATATGATAGGTCAAGTATAAGAGGCACTTCTCAAGAGCACTTCAGCACATAATGAGTGACTGACTAGAAAGTGCGGAGCTGCCACTCTTTGGCTTGGAGTCCGTGTTGATGCCTGCCTCTCTTCTCCAAAGCTCTCTTGATCATGTTCAGCTGCTCTGTTCTCATGTGGGGAATAATAGTAGAGTAAAGCTGCTTTTCTGTCTCATTTTTCTTGCTAATTTACACATTCAAGCCATTTTTTGTTTGCTACCCTTATTTGCTATTCCCTTTTGTCCAGGCACTGTTCTCTTTTTTGCCTCAGGCCTAAGAACTAATTTGAGCTTCTATAATTACTTCATGTTTTACACCTGTCTGCGTATCATGCACCCGCTTGTCTCTGTACTTAAGCTGCATATTTCCTTGCAGAAAAGCTAGTTTTCGTATACAAGGACTCCTAAGTTTCTCCCCTCAGACTGCCTACAGAAGAAACACAATTAAACTGTTGCGATATCCTCAGCCATGCAGCTGACCTTTGCAGTTCATGAAGGACAAATGAACGCTGTCTGCTCAGACAGTTTGTGTTAAGACATTGTTGAGCAGAGAGCCTGAGCTTTGTTCCTCATGAATGAAGCAATGGTTGTAGTCATTTTAAAATCATTAAGACTCTGAATGCACAGTCTCATTCTACAGTGTTTGCTCTACAGCTGCTCTTCTGCTTTAATAGCAGCTTATTAAATTTGGGTCAAGCGTACTCTGAAGAGTATCACAATGAAGAAACTGTTCTAAAAGTTACCTGTTTAAAAAAAGGCAATTGATTAGATTTTTAACTTAAGTGACAGCTGCAATTCATTGCCTATTCTTTGTGATGTCCTGCAGCCCAAGCAGCCTTTTGTAATTTGGGCTTCATTTTGCAAGAGCTTTCCTGAACAATCCAGGGTTGCTTTCCACTCGGAGCCTGCTTCAATCCAATTAGGAGTTTAACAAGGGTCAAATTAAAGAGACTTTACACTTCATGTTTGCATCATTAGCCATAAGACTGTTATGTGAGTGCATGACTGTGTGTCAGGGAAGAGGGGGAAAGGCTGCAGGATGGGACAGACACAAAGCTGTCATCCACCGTGTGGTGTGCTCCTTTACTGATGGAGGCTCAGCAGGCTAGCAACAACATTTCCAGTTGTCTTTTGGGGTTGCTGCCTTGTCAAATCAGCTGGTATATAGTTGTTTGGAGGTTACAGGTGCTAGCTGGGGCTGATAAAGAAGAGTGTTTTTTGCCTACTCTTTTCTCTTCTGGTAGTCTGTTGTGATTGGACAAACGACTGGGAAGACATGAAGTTGAAACCTCTTGAGCATTCATTATTTTTGATGAGATGACAACTATCTAGGTTCATGTTCTCACTCCTCGTGCTCTTTCCTGGCCGTTCTTTTTTTTTTTTTTTTTTTGAAAACATAATTGTTGGTTCTGTAAAATATTATCATAGGAAATGGAAACTAATTTTTAGGAGAATAGTTAGAGGCTTTGCAAAGACCAGTTACCTGTTATTCAGGAAAACAGAGTTCACGATAGTATTTTCAGAATTGTGTTACGTAGAATAGCATTTTGCTCCACTTTGTCCATACCATCAAGATATATTTATATTTAGCCATATTATGTCACTGTTTAAAGAAAATGACCTGTTTCTAAAAAGAAGAGACAATAGAATTCTGCTAATCAGCAGTTCCATGCGTGGGATATCGCTAGAGAACTGTTGCTGTGCCCCTTGAGCAAAGCTTTGTGCTGCTACACACAAAGTAAAGATTTATCTAAAATAACACTTTCATTGTTCCTTTCTTACCTCCTCAACCCATTAATAGGTACTTTAGTATCATGAGAGTTTTCATAGTTTAATCCCCTTTCAAAAGCTTTTCAGAATAAAAGCTCTAAATGGTCCTCAGTATTAATTTGATGTGACTTCTGTACAATATGGTTTAAAACTCTCAGAAGCACATTTTTACTGCTTACCCTTTTTCATCAGAGCAACGTGTGGAAAATACCAGCTAAATGTTTAGTGGAGTCTCTATTGTGAGCCACTGTTGTTGCTTTCTGATAACATAGATTTTCAATTAAAAAATTATTGTCATTGTGATATATATGACTGTTAATCCTCAAGAATATTTGGGCTCTCTATTTTTAAAAATGTAAATGTCTTCTTGATATTTTTCAAAGCTGTAGTTTTATAAAGTCTCTGATTTGCAAAGAATTAAGAGTGAGTAATAAAGTCAGCCTGGTAAATAGTAATCAGGCTTGATTATATGCACTCAGTTACATCTTTGTTTATATGTAGACCACAGTAGCTTCAAACACAAGAGCTTCCAGCACTAATAAATAACCTACCTCACCTTTTTTATGTGATGCTTTTGAATACACATTTATCTTTCTTAAAACAGTTAATATATGGTAAATGTAATTCTTGCTGTCTGTAAAGCATTTGATGATGGAACTATACATTCCATGCCAAGTTCCATTTCCTCGACTCCTCCTACAATTGCAAAGCCTCCAATATGACGGGGGCGGGGAACCCCTATTAATCCTTTTAAATTCCAGATCCCCTCTCTGATTTTTTTCCACATTGTCGGAGGGGACGTATGTATGTGTGTGTGCATACATGTGTATATACACACGTGAACATCCTTCCACAGAGAAAAAGGTATTTATTTCTAAAAATATTTTTGAAGCACCTGCTAGTGCTAGGGACTGAGCCAGTGAAACAGCAGAGAGAGCTCAAACAATACCACCTTGCCTGCCGGGGCTTTAGTGGAGTGGAGAGATGGACAGAAATCACAGGAAACAATGTAAACTTACGACTGTGAACGTGCTCTTATTGGGGAATGTGATCTGGTCAGCAAGTTCAGAGACAGTTTTCCTAAGCAAGTGACCTTAGGCTAACCTTTTGAAAACATCATGCTATAAAAAATTTTTGTTTATTTTCTTTCCAAAGAACTGAAAATATTTCTGCATATGCTTCGAACTCAACTAATTTACAAACATAATGAAATTTGTGCTGGTAATATATTAGGTAAAAGAACATGTAGAAAAGGGCATCTGGAAGGAGATATAAATAATTATAATTTCTAAGGAAAGTTTTAGGCTTAGTTTTAAGTTACATTTATGGACGGGAATGAGCAAGTGAATTCTAAAACTATTCCTTTTTCTTCATTATATTTTCCCTGGGTTTTTTTTTTTCTTTTCTTTCTTCAACAAAGTTTTTTCCATGATTTATCTGCTTACCATGTGGAAGCAGATTGGAATCTTCCACTATTGAATGAACAGTGTGCTGGGACCAGATCCTCTGGGGGTTTGTGGGTCTGTACATTCAGTGATCTCACTATGGTAGCTTGAAATCTGCTTGTGACAGTAGGATCTATACAACAGAAATTGGTAAACCCTGCAAATTCTCCTCCCCTCCCTGCACTAGCTTGTTCAGCAGCACATCCATGCTTATGTCTGATATAGTACGTGGGATTTGGGCCTGCAAATAGATTTGGGAAAAAGAGTCCATAACACAGCTTCCCTCCATAGCTCCAAAGGAGCTATAAATGGAAACTAGAAAGCTTAAAATCAAGTTTTGGATTTTTTTATTAATTTTTGAGTTTTAAAATTTAGCTAATTATATCATTTATCTTTTAAGATAATAGCCACAACTCCTCCCCATGGATTAAGTGATGATTACTTTTTTAAATGATTGTCTTTTGCATGTAAATGTTTACTAGTTTCCAGTGTAATCACAGGCAATATAAATTCGAAGGTATATTTTTAAACTGCACACTAATGACCTTTATCAATCAGTCTTTATTTTTTTCCTTATAATGAATTAAATGTTGTTTTGCTTTCAAAACCAATGTACTCATTGGTTTTTTTCTAATATAAAAGTAATACTTGCTAAATACTTAAATATTATAGTGTAGTCAATATATAATAGTATAAAAAATAAAATTAAAATTACTGATAATCAAACAGCCCAGAGATAAGAATTTAAAATACTATACATTTTCAATGTATCTGTCTACATATAGGTAGATATATAATTTTTATAGATCATAGTATAAAGATTATTTTGTAACCTACATTATTCACACAACAATATAATATGAACATATTTCTATATCAATAAGTATTGATCTACATTATTTCTTTTAGTAGCTACATAACAGTTCATTGTATGAATACCATATATTAATAATAACTAATCACCTACAGGTAAACATTTTTTGATATTTTCTCTATTTTTAAATACTGTATAATTTTGTAAATACTCTTTTGTATACTTGTTCATTTACCAGGATACATTTCTTAAGGTAGTATTGCTGGTATTGAGAATTCATGGTTTGTTTCATTTTGTTTTTGAGGCTTCTATACAAATTGCTTCCAAATTTCCCTTCAGAAATTTTGTACTAATATATAAAATAGCATATTGGATTATTTATGTCATTGCTCCTTTGTCAATATAGGTATTATTATTCTTATTTATTTTTGTTAACCTGATTAACTGATCATCACACTGGTTTTAAAGAATCTAATTTAAAAACTATTTCTTCGTGCTCTATAGCTCGTAAGCTTAAAATTGACTTCAGTATATTAAATGTTATTGTATTATTTTTCAATTTTGATTATTCCCTAAGAGAAAGGAACAAGTACATGATTTGAAGTGTGCAAAATTTATGTAAAAATATGAGAATACAGTTTTACATGAAAGACCTGATAAAATATATATTATGCTATCTAGGAAGAGAAGCAATTATGAATATTCATTTACAGTTGGATATTTGAGATATTTCACATTCTTCACATCCATTCATGAGTGAATATTTGTTTTAGAGGAAACATTTTGGATTTTAAAACCAGAATGTGGAGCATCCCTTTGTAGAATGTTGCCAGCTAATTGAAGTTACAAACAACAAAACAACCAAAAACACTGCAATCCAAGCAAAGCGTATCTGAAGCAAAATTTGGCCTAAAGCCTGCCAGTTTACAAACTCTGCGTTTTGTGGCTTTCTTCCTATGTAATATAATACACATCTAACCAGTTCTTAACTAAAACTGTTTCTCTTCCTTTCCCTGAAACCTTAGTAACACCTACCTGTTTAGATTGAGCATGCCCAACTTGGAGGCTGCCACAGTTGAGACCATTTTGTCTCATCTCACACCCATCCCACTTCACTCTTGGACTTCACTTGACTTTATCTGCAGTTGCTGTTTTTGAGTATGTAAAGATAAAAGATAAAAATCTTTTCATTTACTTATTTTTCTTTTTTTCTGATATTGTTAATATTTAAGTATTTTATATTGTAGGTAGGAGGGAACTTTTTTTTCCTTTTTTGATACACGGTCTCACTCTGTTGCTCAAGCTAGAGTGCACTGGCACAATTATGGCTCACTGTAGCCTTGACCTCCTGGGATCAATCATAGCTGGGATTATAGGCATGCCCCCATGCCAGGCTAATTTTCTTATTTTTTTGTAGAGACAGAGGTCTTACTATGTTGTCCAGGCTAGTCTCGAACTCCTGGACTCACCAAACAGTCCTCCCCGCTTGGCCTCCCAAAGTGCTGGGATTACAGGCGTGAGCCACTGTGCCCAGCCAATATGTTTTTCATGTTTAAATGCAATGTTGCTTATTTTTTGGTATAAAATAAAAATGCTACGATTATCGGAACCTCATTTGTATCTCAGTAAATTACTGGCTTGTATTAATTTACTGCTTAAAGTAAATATTATAAATATATATATTATTTTAAAGAATGTGGGCGGAAATCAGAATTCAAAATAACATTTTTAAAAGAGGCTATGCCATTAGCATACATACTGAGATATGCATTTATTTAAAACATACCTATACTTGTTTGGAATCATGCTTACTATGTTCGTATGAATCCAACATTGAGGTAAAAACTGGCTTTTTTTAAAAAATTAGTTGACAATAGACATATAGAGTTGGAGTTTAGACCTATAAATAGCTAACTATTATTTCAATGATACATATTTGGCCTTTGACCTTTGTTGCTTAAAGACTAGCTCACGATGCTCCGCAGTTAATGTAAAACTTAGTTATACCATAGCGACCTATTCTGGAGTATGAGAATTGGAAGTGAGAAATGGAAGTAAGAATTCTGAACTGGGAGTGTAATCAGCTGTCACTGTTTAAATAGTCCAGTTTTATTATTTCTCCTTCAACTCTTCATTTTTTCATGTAATGAGCGTAAATACGGACTTTTTAACCGTTATATTAGGGATACATCTATGCCTAAGCTGAAGCCTGAAGCTATATTTTAAATTTGTGATTCCATCTTAGAAGGAATAACCAGAGTACAATTTTGAAGAAATAGGGTAAAAATGCATTCCCTTAATAACTACATTTTTCTCCTCGAAAAGGTTAATGTAATAAAATAAATACTATGAGAGGTATCCATGAGTTTTAATATCTGGAAATCTTTTGTATGTGGGACATTTTCAAAGTTCTTTGTGATTTAATGAATATTCAATTAATTGATTTTAAATTAATTAGGTTTAAAGACAGAAAGCATTCTACTTTAGTCTGTATGTTCAACTTACAGATTTGATTTTACTCATAAATATTTTGCATATAAAAACACCATTTACTTTAATCTTCAATTCAAATTTAAATAACTGATAGGTTTGAGAAATCAAATTCCTTTAATCACTTAACACCAGATCCATACTAATTCATCAGATTCTCTTATATATTTCCAACTTCATCTATTAAATTTATTTATTTATTTATTTTATTTTTTGAGACATGTTCTCACTCTGTCACCTGAGCTGGAGTGTGGTGGCACGATCTTAGCTTACTGCAGCCTTAAACTCCTGGGCACAAGTGATCCTCCAGCCTCAGCCTTCAGAGTAGCTGGGACTACAGGCACGTGCCAGCACACTCAGCTAATATATATATTTTTTATTTTTGTAGAGAATAGGTCTGGCTTTGTTGCCCAGGCTAGTCTTGAACTCATGGCTTCAAGTGATCCTCCTGCCTTGGCCTCTCATAGAACTGAGATTACAAGCGTGAGCCACCTCAACCAGACCCATCCATTAAATGTATAAATCTGATTTGTTACTATTTACGGCAGTAGTTTAAATACTTAGAAATTTTTTTTTAGGTTTATAAGTCTGCCTTATGTTTTTTAAGTGTTTGAGAAATCAAATGTATTGATTCAGCAAGAGCAATTTGAAATTCTTACAAAGAACTGTGATAGCAAAATGCTATAGTTAAAACAGCCCAGGGGTCAGGTGGGTTCTTGTTCTGTCCGTCCCTCACTCATTCCCAACAACACAGTCAAAAGATAAATCCTAAGTAAATTACCCCACAAATTTTTGAGTTAGAATTTGTGATAAATTATTTCATTGCAATTTTTCAAAATAAATAAAGCCTCAACATGATTTGTCACAAGTCATAGAGCCAGTTAGAAGAACTCAACCTAGAGCTCGTTTGATTCCTAGGTCCATGTTCTTAACTCCAAACCATTTCTCAAATTATAGAACCATTGCCATAGAGTTCGAAGGTATTTTCTAAGTCATCTGGTCTAATTCTACATTATAGGACTCCTTTCTTGAACATCCCTTTTAATGTCCATCCATTTTGAATGTTTATAGCAATAAGGACCTCCTGTTAATTTTTCCCCTTCTGACTACTGTCCCCCTTGTCCTCCTTAAAGCTATCTCCAATGACTTCTTTCTTTCTTTGTCTTAAAACCACTTAATATAGGCTTTGCTTCCAACACTTCTCTGAAAATGCTTTTGTTAAGGTCACCAATGACCTCCCTTTTACAAAATCCATAGGCCAATCTCTATTCTATTTACATAATTTATCATACCCTCATCCTGAATTGAAACTGACCTTCCCTTCCAGGATGCCCTACTCCTGTTCTACCTCACTCGCTTCTCCTTTTCAGTCTTCTTTGCCAAAATTCTCTCCTTTTTTTCAACCACCTAATGTTGGAGTGTCCCAAAGCTCAGTTCTTGGACCTTTTTTTTTCTTTTTACAATTGCTCTCCTAGTAATCTTATGGCTTAAATATCCTCCATATACTGAAAACTCCAAAATTTCTATTTCTAGCCTGACTCTCTTTCTTGAACTTCAGGCTCTTATATTCAAATGCCTACCTGGCATTTCTGCTTGAGAGTCCAATAGATAAACCAAACTTACTTTGTCTAGTTTTGAACTCCTATTTTCCTTTTCCACTGCCCTTCCCAATTCCCAAAACATTGCTGTACCTACAGTCTTTCTTATCACAGTTCCTTTCAGCTCTTTTAATCCAGTTGTTCGAGCCAAAACCTTGGAGTTAATTAGACTTTTCTCTTTCTCTCACATCCAACATATACAGTCTCTTAGCAAGTCACATTATCTCTACTTCAAAATATATCCAGAATCTAATTTGTCACCATCTCCATGGCTACCATGTAGATAAGCCTCTTCTGGGTATTCTTTAATTTTGAATGCACCCCGTACAATGAAATACTCAGAAATGGCCTGATTGAACATGTTGCAATGGAATTGCTCTATCCCTTTTCCATCACCATAATTCATTCTAGGATTGTAAGGATCATTTTAGTAGTCATATCACGGTGTTGACTGGAGTCAACCAAAGTTCCAGTATTTCTTTTATATTAATTGCTGCTAGATAGGTATCACCATCTAAAATAATTAAGTGACTATCACTTGTTGAGCACCTACATATACAACTTTGTTTCATTATTACCCTTAAAGATAGGAATTATTATCTCAATTGGTAGATGAAGAAATAGAGACTCAGAAAAGCTAAGTAATTTGCTTAAGATCACAGGGCTAGAAATTGGTAGAAATGGTAGTAGAATCCAGACCTGTTTCACTTTAAAGCCAATCCTTGGACCATCACATATGAAGGGCTGCAGATGAGAAAGAACATGATATACTCAAGGATTTGAAAAACATGCAATATATTGGGAAAGTATAAGGGACAGAATGCTGGCAAGAATCAGACCAGAGAGGGAAGTGCTCAGTTTTGAGGGATATTATAAGCCATATTTGAGGAGTTTACATTTTACTGACAAACATTGGGAAGGTACTATTAAGGTATTTCAAGCAGATTTACTTTTCTAATTAATGATTACTCTAATGTTAGCATGAAGAATGAATTGGATGACAACAATGCTGAGTTTTAATGGCCTAAACTAGAGTAGTAGCAGTGAAAAAAACAGAAATTGATAGATCAGGTGGATTTCAAGAGTAAAGTGGATAACATTTGTGAACTGACTGGATGTGGGAGGTGAGAGAGAGGATGACTGCCAGGTTTCTGGCTGAGTGGTTGATAACATTCATTCAGAATGACCATTGGAGGAAAGGAAAGTAGTGCTGGAATGGTATAGGAGATGTGATAACTTTACTTTTGGAAATAGTAAAAGGAATCTAGGAGACATTTCAGTGGTAATACCCAGATGACATCTGATCTAGGATCTAGGGGAGTGGAGGTCTCAGCTGCAGGTAAATCTGTGAGGTAAATCTGTGAGACATCAGAACATGGGTGGTAACTGAAGTCACAGAACTGGTTGAGTTGAATGGAGGATTGTTTGGAGATTCCATGGCTAAACTGGGGCTCCAATATCAGAGTGTCTAGCAATCATGCCCTAATGGGAAAGGAAGGGGAGCTGGACATGAGTGTCTACTGTGTGCCTTTCAATGGATATGCCTTTTACCTGCAGATGGCCTGATGCCTTATTGTCCAGCCCTGACCAGGAGTCCCTCCCATGGGTAACTGTTTATAATGGCAGATGCCATTGTGTCTCTTGTCTGACCTGTGTCTGGCGTATGCCTGCCTGACCGTGGCTATGGTTCTGCGAACCCAACCTTGTGGTTCCCCCTTGCATCCTAGGGAAAAGCCAGCTGGTAGCTGGCTGGTAGCTGGTTCTTCTAATGAAAGGCACAAATTTGATACACTGCCACAACAGGAAATAAGTTCAGAAAGCTGTTACTTATAGATCCTGGACAGGGAGGGCACCATGAGTCAGGAGGGAAGTTCTCTGTCCCAGGTCATGTGAGGCAGGCGTGTAGAGTCAGAGAGAGAGAGAGAGTGAGCGAGTGAGTGCTTGCATGGAAACTAGCAGTATATGTAAGGGAATGGGGGCAGGAGGGTCACTTTAAGTTCGTGGGCAAATGCATGAATGGTCCATTTGAAGGAAATGGCGAAAAAGCTAAGAGCCCAGTCTGCTAGGCCAGAGAGAGGCCTCTAAGTTTTTGTATTTGGCCACCGGCTTAAGCCATTTGTGGTGTTCTACTTCTAGTACCTAGGCAGCAACCTTTGCTGTGTTGTTTCCATTACAAGGATGCCAGTCTTTTAAAGATAGGAAGGAGTTGTTTGCAAATGGCATTTAAAGAATAGATAGAGAGTTAGTGGGAAAAAATCAGGAGAGTGGTAGTGGAAGTCAAGAAAAGCGTTTCCAGAAGGATGGACTGACCGGCGAACAGTGCCAAATCTGAAGGGGTCAGCTAGATAGGGACTGAAAATAGCCATTGAATTGAATAAGGCGACAGTCACTATGAAAAGGGTTGTTTCAGCAAATTGTCAAGGGCTTAAGGATATTAAGTATTTTTCATTTTTCAAGCTAAAAGGGGAGCTCATTTCAATTTATTAAATTTCATCTTGCAGACTTCAAGCTAACTTCTACTTCATGATTTTGAATGTCAATAGATCTGATCTGAAGGAAGATTTTTCCTTATAGCCACTAAATGTTTAGTAATTATTCTCAACATACTTTTGAAAACATTTGAAATGGGTTTGTATCAGAGGTGACTCCAGAATTTCTGTGTAGAGGAGATTAAGACTGTGAGCATTTGAAAGGAGAATTGAAAGAACAATCCATGGAACTTGTGTGTTTCCATGGCCTATATTACAAATCAAGAAAAACAGTGAGGTGTTCTAGAGAGGTTTTTATTCACAACTTAAATAAGTTTAAGGAAGGACACATGCGGCCTCGTACAACCGCTCTTTCTTCTGTCATTCTTGACATAGTTTTGCATTTTTGTAGCATCCATGACATGAAAATAATATTAAATACCTTAGTGTCCATTTATATTTTGACTTAATTTTTCAGCTCTGTTGTTCTGACCTATCTGGGTAAAAGTAATCTGCCTTGTGTTGTAAGTGTTAACACTAAGGGCCTGCCATGCACCAGCCACCTCACTGGGATGTGTGAGGATGATGTTTAGATAGTTCTTGCACCAGATTTTTTACAGTATTACATGTTACTGTCTGTTTTTTGACTCAGAAAAATAAAATCAACTTGCAAAGGAATAAAAAAGAAGGAAGAAAGGGAAAGAAAGGTAGGAAAGAAGGTAAAAGAGGGAAGAAGGAAGTATTTACTGAGCATCTGACTAGGTACCAAATATTATGCTAGAAACTTTCATGTATAGTATCTCATTTAGTCCTTACAATTTTGTTAGGCACTCATTTTACAGTGGAGAAAACTAGAGTTTGAGAAAGTCCAGTAAGATTTATTAATTTATCTAAAAGCTATGTAGGAAGTAAGAAATAAAGCTGAGATCTTATTAATGTCCAGAATGCTTGCCACCACACATCATGCCATCTTACCTGGAAAATTCATTTTCCTCATTTTAATATTTTAGTCCTATTATGACTTCTTAATGCATTTTCAGATAACATAATAATAAGTAGAAAACATGAAAATAATAAAATATGGTGGATTATAAGTACATCATTCAAGTTTGCTATTGAAGGAAATGTATGTTTCTTTTAAAATAATTGTGATCCATTTAAATATCAGCAATCCCAAGTAAAAACTCAAATAAATACTCAAGTAAAAGCTTGGGCTATTTCTGAAAATCATTGTTAGTTTTGAGATATATTTATTCACATAGTCAACCTGCAATTGTCAAGCAATACAGCACAGGAAGCATTGTTCAAGTTGCTGTGGAATACCTATGCTATTCTCTGCTTACAATGACTGGACTTTAAAGAATTTTTAACCACATAAGGACTTTTAAAATAATGTATTTATTGGTGATTATCAATATATAACAGTATGTTGCATATATAACATACAATTCAGAACACGTAAGTACTTTAAAGTTGACTTAAACCTACAATGAAATATTAAGTACAGAACCTATTACAGATTTTTCGAGCAAGGAACCCATTTGACAAAGAAAGAAAAAATAATCACTAGCATAATTATTACTGGATTTGTTATCCACACATCCAGTATCTCTCAACCCTCATCAGGTGTTGATTGCAATGTATATTTTTACTCTAAAGTATTCTATGCAAGTAGATCTCTCTCTATATATGCAGTTAGCAAAGATAGTCAAATATACTGCTGTTAGTAAGGCAGCATTACACTGTATCATATTACCTATGTTAATACACTCTTGAAAGAAGTTATATAATGTTTTAATTTTTTAACTTCTACAAATATTTTTTAAATTATCCCATATCTTGTTATTTGTAATATAAGAAGTTAGGTATTGTGTATTGTTAATATAGCAGTTACCTCATTTAGTTACCTGAGAGTACTGTTTGCAAATAATTAGGAGAATGACAAAAAAGTATGGTTGGAAATTGTATTATCTGTCAGTACCTCTACTGAAAGTTGTTTTCAATGTCCAGTGGAGAAGTTTTGATATTTATAATTGCCTCTACTTTGTTTGCTTAAAGTATGTTTTGACTAAGCTATGCAGTGACTATTTGAAGATAGATATTCTATTCAGGAATTTTTAAAACCTCAATGTCTAAAAGAACTCATCAAACTCACCCCTGTCTTGAACTGTCAGTGAAAGCACATGCTTTTAATTTCTAACACACATTAGTTGTGTTTGCACTACAGGTACACAACAGGAAGTAAAATCGTGAACCCATAGCTTCCCAGTATCAATTAAAATCTTGGCTGCATGAAACAGTATTTTTTGAGGATTACCTGATGGTTGAAGGGTTCATTCATTCCTAAATATTCTGTATCCTGGGATTAAACCTGAATAGCAGAAACTGTCAACCTGGACTTTCATGTTGGCCCCTGTTCTGGTTAAAATCTTTGGTTGCATGGAATAGGCTTCATTCAAGTTACCTCAAGCAATAGATGCTATAGGTATATATGGTCTGGAATTTAAAAATGGAATAGCTGAGTCAGCTTTAGGGACCAACTGCTCTGTTTGTCTTTCATAAACCATTTGGTCTGCTAATCTCTGAGCGTTCTTTTCTTCTTCTCAACAGATAATCTTCCTGCGCTTACTCAAACAGCTTTGGTTCCTTGTACTTTCAGCTTGCCTGAGTCTTATCTTGGCTCCCTGGCCTCTCACTACATTGTGATATTTCAGCTTCAGTTCCTACTGCCACACAGTTCTTTCTGCATTTCCTTTTTCTAGCTCTCTACAGAAAGAATCTGACTCATTCTACTCCTATTTTTTTAGTCAGGCCAAACCACGGACTATTGGCAAACCTCTGGATTAGCTGTCGTTGATTCAGCCTAGAGGAGGTACCTTGCGGTCCTCATAGGTCGACCTCCTTCCACAAAAACTGTGGCTGAGCCCATTTCTCTCAGAAGGCAGCTGCAGGCTGTCTTGTACTACCTCATGGTAGGATTGATTTTTCTAAGTTGTGCTTTGGGAAATATTGTAAGCCTTGAAACTCAGTGTAAGGTTATTGTTGAAGACATTATTGATTATACTATACAGGTTTTTTTTAAACTCTTGGCATAAATTTATTTCTAGCTTTAGTATTAGGAAATAATTGTGCAATTATTCCTGAACTGGTTTGTTTTTATCTTCATTACCTTTGTGGTGAAATTATTACTTTTTTCTTTTTTTTTTTTAAGATGGAGTCTTGCTCTGTCACCCAGGCTGGAATGCAGTGGCGCAACCTCGGCTCGCTGCAACCTCTGCCTCCCAGGTTCAAGCGATTCTCCTGCCTCAGCCTCCCGAGTAGCTGGAATTACAGGCGCCTGCCACCACACCTGGCAATTTTTTTTTTAGTAGAGATGGGGTTTCACCATGTTGGCCAGGCTGGTTTTGAACTCCTGACCTCAAGGGATCCACCTGCCTCAGCCTCTCAAAGTGCTAGGATTACAGGCGTGAGCCACCGTGCCTGGCCTATTACTTCTTTTTCAACATTGCCTGTTGGGAGTTCACAGATTTGTGCCCCAAACACAGGAAGTTTAAATGATTCTGTGGTATGCTTTTTTATTCTTATTATCCAACATACACCTGAATTCATTTTCTGTTTTTCACCTTTTTTTAAATATATTTCTAATTTGAATTATAATTTATATATTCCTGTAAGTCACTTTATATCTTTTCAGAAGTGAGGTATAGATGTAAAGTATATAAATTATAACACATTCAGGAACATGTTCATGTTTCCAGCTAGTTTTTAGTTAAATGTGAGCTAATTTTAAAGAAATGGACAAAGTATTGGAAAATAATAGTATGTGACATTTTTCTGTATTTAAGTAATTTTAAATCATCCAGCTACTTTTTTAAAAAAAAACCTAAAATTCCCATTGGGTTTAGAACTATCTTTCAAATATAATTTGAGATTAGAAAATCTATTTTATTACACATTAATCATTTTTTGTCATAACTATTTGTAACATATTCTTTGTCATGGAGAAGGTAGTAGAAGTGTAATAAAATTAATATACATTTTAAATTATTTCTACATAAACCCGTTTCTAAAACAGCAGCCTCTAGCCCTCCAACAATAACATACTCCTAAAATTATTTTTCCCCAGACTCTACTTCTTGGCTACTCCTTTAGAAAAAAAAAAAAAAAGAAACTGACATCAATTTTATATAAAAGAAGCCCTTGAGGTGGAAAGTTGGGAAGACTGCATGAGTTTATAGCGGACAAAATGTCGCTTACATTTTGCTGCTCAGTAGTTTGATATACTCATTTGCTGATGTGAAATGACGAGGGCTTACAAAACAGGGTTTTGTTTTTTAGCTGCCTGTAGACCTAGTGGGGCCTAACAGAACCCAGTCAGCAGGTCATTAACTCTGGAGAAAACAGCTTGCATTAATATGCTCTAATCCGGTATAATTAGTCAAATTACTGCACGCCAACCAGCTTGTCATGTGTTGTCAGACTTGGCATGTACGCTGGGTTGCCTGGGTCCCTCTGGAATGCCACCCTCAGTCAGAGAAAACTGCTCATTTGTAGTGGGTCTTGAACTCTTGATGGAAAAGCCTACTAAAATAGTGGTCATAGAGGAATTTTTATTAATTTTTGAGAAAAAAATATTTTCATCAAAAATAATTTAGTACTTTGGTGATTGAAATGGAATCTGTTCATTTTTGCTGTTTTCTGTACCATATCTGTGTAATACTCCAAGAAAAATTAACATTAGTGCAAACAAAAAAGAGGTCGAAAATAAATAATTACCAGTTGATCATTTATCATTCCAGTATATGGCAGTGTGCATTTGTAGGTGTTTGTGTATGTGTGGGTCTTTTTCCAGTAGGGTAAGAGGTTATTAAACTCTAAAAGGGCTACATTAGCATAAATTTACAAGAGCTCTTGTTCTGGCGGCATGATAAAAACCTGTGTTACCTTTGCATTAACACTGAATTGCTTGTTGTGCTTTTGGCAATGACAGATAAGTCAGTGTAATTCCCCATTGCAACAGAAATGATGCTCCAGATTCCAAACGCATCCTGAAGATGTCACTGACAATAATCTTCAAAGAACGGGCAGTGAAAGTGGGCTGTATGTTTGTAGGATGATATACTGCAAATGACAGGAAGAATTATGTGAGTGAAGACGAATCTGTAACATATTATTAAGCAATTTCACGAGAATAACAGGGATAAAAGGATAATGGATGAGGGTGTCATTATTACCTTCATGTAGAGGGAAAGCAAAAGCAAAGGTAGAGAGACAAGATTAATTGAGGAAGGGTGAAGCATTCATTGCTCATCAGCTCTTTTGTACTCTTTGCTCCTGAAATTCCAGACTGAGGAGGGGAAAAGGTGCTCAGAGCTGCATTTTAATGCATCTGGCAAAGAGTAGGATACTGACAAGGCACTTTTTAGTCACCTCCCTTTTTATCAAAATACACATAATGACTGTTACCTTTTGAATGTTCCAAAGTCACAGCAAAAATTCAGCAGAAGGTTTATTCTTTGTGTATATATGTATGTGTGTTTGGCAGCTTTGATTATTAATTATGCTTTTAAAACCCAAAATTATAAAATGCCAAAATGGTTTTTTCCATGCATTGCCAAAAAATTGCTATTTTCAATTTAGAGAATCACGTTCTGTGATGAAACATTTCAAAATCCATTATATTATTATTTTGATTAGTCTGAGGACATTGTGTTAAAAAGGCAATATATTTTATAAGCAGTTTTTACTCTCCATTTTCTAAGTACATTTCCCTTTCATGTAGTAACTGGTTTTTTTTTAATGTAAATATATTTTCCCTTTTTTAAATGAAGGGTGTGAG
Source organism: Pan troglodytes (assembly GCF_028858775.2). Classification (NCBI taxonomy): domain Eukaryota; kingdom Metazoa; phylum Chordata; class Mammalia; order Primates; family Hominidae; genus Pan; species Pan troglodytes. The sequence continues at coordinate 34,634,003 of NC_072412.2, forward strand.
TAATTAAAAGCTTAAAATACTAAATTCTCCATTTATATCTTTTTTAATTACCTGTTTCTTATAACTTCTCATTGGGCCAATTACTCCAAAGCACATATTATATCACACACAATAAGATGCAATTATAACATAGCAACCACTATCCTTCTGGTTGCAGAATGGTGGTAACACAGGTGTTTTGCTGTAATCTAAGAAACCTTTTGGGGCATGAAATCCCTTCTGATTATAATTTACTCATGATACGGAGTTAACCTTAAACATTGTAGAAACTTTAAATTATATATATATTTCTGTGTGCTGGACTAGTAGAAAAATAAAATGATCATATTACAAGCTTAAATATGTATCCAATGGAGATACTCACTCAAAGATTAATTTGGGAACAAGAAGCCTACATTTCATCCTTGTCTACATAGCAAGTTCCTATATTCAGGAAAGGTAACAAAGGATTGAGATTCAGGAGTCAGCCAGAATTGAGACCCATGCAAGGCTGATAGCCAGATAATAATCAAGAGTGTAATGTGTATCATACACAGACATGCATAGCAGTAATGCTATTAAATGCTACACGTATATACCATCTAGTAATGCTATATTTTATTGCATACTGTCTCTCTGTATGCCTATAATGTTTTATCCTTGTCATTTTCTGATTAGCAGAACTAGAATTTCCATTTTAGTTCTATAAATGGGAAATTTGAGGAGCAGAAAATTAAATGAGTCTACCCAGGTAATTTTATAGTAAATGATGCTTCTAAGAATAAAACCATCTTCAGATACCTCATCCAATCTACTTTCCATTTGCTGTTTGATTTTTTAATTTGTTATTCATGCCACATTCTGTTTTTTGATATTTTGCTAGTTTTGATATGTGTCTTTTAAATTATCTTAAATGTTTCTTCACTAAAGGAGCATCCTCTGCCTTATGTTTTCTGTAGAGTAAGGGAAAAGAAACTAACATTTGCCAAGTAGTTAATATGTGTCAGACACTGTTCTAGGCACTTTGTATATATTATCTAACTTAACATAGTTATAATAGCTAAGTGAGTTAGATATCATTATCACTGTTTTACAAAGGACAAGCAAATTCAGAGATGTCCAGTTATTTCTCCAAGCTCACAACTGGGAAGTGTTAGGGATTCAAATCTAAATTATCCTGGTTCCAAAGATCATGTTCTTTCAATTACTACATACTCACTTACTCTTGTCTATCCTATATCTTAACATATACAGTCAAAATTATACTGTCTTTTTACATCTATCCCATGTTTTAGATCTCCAAATGTCTGTATTCAGTGGCCTTTTGCTGCCCACATATTCCTTGATTTCTGCATAACATTTGACACTGAGCTTCCAAAATCCTAAACATGCTTCCTTGCTAAGTCCTCTGCTCCCCTTCCCTGACCACTCTTCCGTCGGCCTCGCCCTCAATATTCTCCCATCCCCAAAGGTATGTCCTTTCAGTCACCTCCATTCTCTGCCATAGAGATCTAATTCCTTTTCGTGCTTTAGACTTTCACTGTGTACAGATAATCCCAAAGGTACTTCTCTAGTCTTGTCTTCCTTCCACAGCTCTATATTCTTAGCTGCCTGCTCTGTTGATTAGCTCTTAGTATGCTTTGATTATCTCAACCAAGCTCATAATTTTCCTTTTTTCTAATTTCCTTTTAACTTCCCAATTTTAAAAGATGTCGTGATTCTAATCACCCAGGCCTTATTGCCCATTTGAATTACTTAGAAATTCTTCAGCTCAGCATCAGAAGCCTCTCCCACCTCTTTAGCCTATTGGAGTTTATCTCCCATCTCCATCTTTGGCAGATCAACCATCCTTCAAGGCCCATTATCAGATATCATCTTTAGTAAGAGGCTCGCCCCAAACCAATCAAACGTGTGTATTTCTCACATCTTTGAATCTCCAAACAATTTGTACCTTCTACTATATATTTTATTGTAGTTTGTCATTTATTATTTCTATAGTTGTCTACTCACTTCCTTAGACAGTAAACATCTTGAAGGCAGGAACCATTATATCTTATACACATAGTACTTGGAATAACCTTACAAGATACTTAATAAATATTTGTTGAATTGAGTTAAATAAAATTATCTGACAATCTCAATCAAGTATTTTTAAAATATTTTTTCTTTTACATGAAAAAGCCTTTACTATGTTGAAATTTAATATTAACCTTTTGATTATTTGACACTCTTGAATGTATTTTCTTTCCTAATTTACATGTATACATTGCAATTTATTATCATAATAGTTACCATTTAATGAGCATGTACTTCCCTTGGTACTTTGTTAATTCCGGGTATATGGAGGTGAGCAAGTCCCTACCTTCATGAAGGTCACTATTTCCTTGAGAAGATACTGCTCTTTTCATATGACATTTCATACCAACAGTCCTTTGTAGTTATATGTATGATATATGGAAAAAATTAAAAAGAGAAATTAGAACACTTTATTATATATTTAGATATATCTGAATCTTAATTATATTAAATCCTTATAACAAGTATAAAATGTAGGTACTATTTATCCCCATTTAACAAATATGGAAGCAGACTCTGAGAGTCAAAGGTACTTTTTCCAAATCACAAAAGCAGTAAAATGGCAGAGCCGGAAATGGAATTAAAGATGGTTTAAAGCCAAAGTCTGTGGTTTTCCACTGTGCCACATGGCTCTGCATATCCTTGTCTTAGCAAAGAGATGTTACATGACAGGAGCTCTTAACTGTAACTCCTGTATTTGCCTCAAACTAGAGGAGGCAGGGAACATTAGTCATAATTATGCCAGACGATGGTTAGAATGGTATTACTTGTTAAACTTAGGGAAAGCATACCCCCTGCAGTTTTATAAAAGGAAAATATCTTTCTACTTTTGTGCAAAATGCCCAATCAGGATGAGCACACATGGTTGCCCTACTTGCTAGCAGCAGTCACAAGATCCCAATTATTGATATAATTTGGGTCAGAGAGAATGTTTTCTGCATCCTACCGAGCTTTGATTTGGGTTGGTGTGGGGGGAAGGTTGCAGGATACCTCATAGAGGCTGACACTTTCCACTGCACGTGCTGCTGCGCAGATGATTATAAGAGAGCAATTCTTCATTCACCATAAGTCCAAATCAAACGTAGAACATGACAAATAGAATTAGTTCCTCTCTTCCCTTTGCATTAAGCAAATTTGATGCTTCGTTGTGAAAGGAAAAAGCAAGCAAACATCAACAGATTGACTAATACAATTCTACTTAGCCTTTCAAGCAATCTTTCAGACTGCTTCTTATGCCTACGTGTCTCTTTATTTATTCTTTTCTTCTTGTTTTTTAATTCCAAACTTCCTTTATCAAGACTTCTTTTGTCTTCCTTTCCTGTAAGCTGTTTTTAAATGTATTGTTTGTTTTGGGGAAAGGTAAAAATTTTCTGTTGGTTTCACATTACCCAAATTTCAAAATTCTAGTCCACATACTCATACAAAAAAATGATACTCCTAAGTTTTAGATGTTAGGATTTTTTTATTCAATTGCTTGCATCTATTAGATGATTCTAATTTATGTTTCAACTTATAAACTTTTAAAGGTGGGATCATACAAGTCCCTTTCATTGACCTTATTACTACCCATCATGGTAACATACCCAAATGTTCATATACTAGTGCTTTTGATTATAAAGATTTTCTTTTTATTTTCAGATTTTCTAGGCATTCATGAAATATTAGTTTCATTTATTTTTTAACATAGTTTTGGCCTTGTAAATAGCATTCAGTGTAATGTAGACATGAATGATTATTTCTTACAGAAGAAATGAAGAGTATAATTCATTTATTTTTTTTAAATTTTAAAGGGATACATAATAATTATGCCTATTTATGGGGTACATGTGATATTTTGATACATGTATACAATGTGTAATGATCAAATCTGAATAACTGGGATATTACCTGAAGCATTTATCATTTCTTGTGTTGGGAACATTTTGAATATTCTACCTATTTTGAAATATACAATACATTGTTATTAACTATAGTTACTCTGCTGTGCTATTGAACACTAGAACTTATTCCTTCTATCTAACTGTATGTTTGTACCCATTAACCAAACTCTCTTTATCCCCACACCTCCTTCCCATCCTCTGGTAACTATTACTCTACTTTCTTCTTCTTTACAGCAGTCCCCAACCTTTTTGGCACCAGGGATGGGTTTCATGCAAGATCATTCTTCCATGGACCCAGGGCATGGGTGGGGATGGTTTCAGGATGAAACTGTTCCACCTCAGCTCATCAAGTATTAGATTTTCATAAAGAGCATCCAACCTAGATCCCTCACATGCGCAGTTCACAATAGAGTTTGCGCCTGCTGGCCCATGTCTCACCTCCTGCTGTAAAGCCCAGTACCAGTCCATGGCCTGGAGGTTGTGGACTCTTGCTCTATAAGATCAACTGTTGTATATTTGTCTTTCTGTGACTGGATTTGAAGAGCATAATTTAACCTGGTGATTTGATTAGGTAGAAGCCAAGCCTAAGGTGCCTACTATCCTAGTATCACTATAGTCACCATGTATAATAATACTTCAGTTAAAAAATGCCTTGAGATAAGGCAACCATGTCTCTTCCTATACCAGCGAGATTCTAACAGTTCCTCTCATTAGCACTGAGAAAGTTTTTATAGGATAAGGGACTGGAGAGAGGTTGAGAAGGAAGATGTGCCAGTGGTGATGCTAGCGAGGAAAAGGTTAGAGTATCCAGGGTTACAGGAGCATGGTGCCAAGGACGTCATGCCACAGAAACTCTGAGGGACACCAACCAAGTGACCAGTGATCTCTCTCTCTTTTTTCCGACTAGCTTCAGGAATTGATTCCCCTATTTCTCTCTTCCAGTACTATTATAGATTACTTTCACCCAGGGTTTCTTTTCCTTTTGACCTCAAAGAGGAAAAGAACACAGTCTTCTGGCGTCTCACAACTGTCCTCTCCCTTTAGCCCTCAGACTCCTTTAAACTTCTATTGGAAAATTCTAAGTCTTTATATCACTTCATTTTGAGAGCTTCTTCTTGAAACTTATGTATGACATACTATAAATGCAACTTTTTTCGGACATATCTTTACTGATGAGGAAAATTTTTCATTGAGGAAAAAATCTTTTATTCCCTCACATGCCTTCTTTGTCCATAGAGAAGAAAATTCCATTCAAGCTTTTGTTGTTCTTCCCATGGGAAGGAAATTTCTGCTCTCATTTTCCAGAGCATTTTCATTGCTGGGTGTTGGAGGCCTTGTTTTGGTTTCAAATCACACTGAATTCATCAAGTCTTCCCAGGATAACCTTGCAATAAGGGAGGATGGTATTAGATATTAATTTTATTAATATTTATGAATAATTACTATTTAATATTATAGTCGTTACTATTAATTTTTATGAAGAGTTCCTAGTTTTACATCTGGTTATTGTTCCCCTGATGTACATTTCCTTAGTCAAAAACCCTGCAGGAAAAGGCAAAATGCGATAGGCTTTAAGCAGCAAAATTTCACCCACAGGTTCTAATTCTGATTCCATTATTATTACAAGTATGAATATTCAGGAATCATTTGGTTGCAAGAAATAGAACTCAAACTAGCTTAATGTAAAAGATCATTTATTTTAAGCAATAGGAGTAGCTCATGAAATCCCATGACAAGAACAGGCAGAACCTGAGGAGAGACTGGAACTGAGGATTGGAAAGCCATTTGTCTGGATGTCTCCCCTTCTGGGCCACGTGGTTCTTTGTCTCTGCTTCTGCTTCATTGTTGTTTCTCCTCACAGATAAGATGTCCCTGGATCTCCCCACTAGAAACCCAAAAGTCACTGCAGGGACATTACAGAGACTGTAATTCACTGCTGCTCCATTACCAACTAAAGTTCCACTTTCAAATTCCAAGGAGAGGGAATTTGGTTGGTTTGCCTCGGCAACAAATGTTCACCCTGGTCTAAATCAGCTCTGGTCAGAAAGAAGTAGGGACGCACCTCTGAGAGTATGGGAAAGCTTTTTTGAGAAAGGGGGCATGGTTGGTACATACATTCCAAAAAGTCTCTCCCCTTTAACTATTTTGGTTCCTCCTTTCCTCAGTATACTATTCAGAAAGAAGAATGCCCAACCCAGTTTGGAGAAAGATAGGAAGATTCTTAAATATGAAACCATCAACAGGGAGTCAGACAGAGAGGAGCAGGATATTCCATACAGATAGAAGGAACAGTGAGTGCAAAAGTACAGAGAGGCGAACCACTTCTGAGAACAGCAGGGATTCAAGGGGATGTAGAGCAGTGGTATGAGGGGAACCCAGAGATGGATGCTGATACTCAGCAGCAGCATTTGCTATAGGATGCTGGGGGTGGTTGGCTGGGCACGGTGGCTCATGCCTGTAATCCCAGCAGTTTGGGAGGCCAAAGAGGGTGGATCACCTGAGCATCACCTGAGGTCAGGAGATCGAGACCAGCCTGGCCAATATGATGAAACCCTGTCTCTACTAAAAATACAAAAATTAGCCAGGCATGGTGGCGCATGCCTGTAATCCCAGCTACTTGGGCAGCTGAGGCAGGAGAATCACTTGAACCCGGGAGGCAGAGGTTGGAGGGAGCCAAGATCACACCACTGCACTCCACACTTCAGCCTGGGCAACAAAGCAATATTCCATCTCAAAAAAAAAAAAAAGGATGCTGGGGATGGGAGTCAGAGTCTGGAGGCAGGGGCATTGGTAAGGGTTGCTGGAGGTTAGAAAACCACTAAGATGGGGTCCCCACCCTCCCCCGCGACGGTACCAGTCTGTGGCCTGTTAGGAACCAGGCCACCCAGCAGGAGGTGAGCAGCAGGCAAGGAAGCACTGCTGCCTGAGCTCCACCTCCTGTCAGATCAGCGGCAGCATTAGATTCTCATAGGATCGTGAACCCTATTGTGAACTGTGCATTGGAGGGATCTAGGTTGCACACTCCCTATGAGAATCTAATGCCTGATGATCCGAGGTGGAACAGTTTAATCCCCAGACCACCCCACCCCCTCACCCCCTGGTCCATGAAGAACTGTCTTCCATGAAACAGGTCTCTGGTGCCAGAAAGGTTGGGGACTGCTGCTAGGAGACTTACACAGCTTTATCAGTGAAAATAAAAAGAACAGATGTGAGAAATATTGTGGAGCTGGAATCAACAGGATTAGCCACCAGTTGGTTGTAGAAAGGAAATGACAAGAATATTTACAGATGAGTCCCAAATGTTTAGTTTGATGGCTTTATGAATAGTGTTGCCATTCACTAAGATAATGACAAAAACTTACTATTATTATAGTGACCACCGTTTTTGAGTACCCATTATATACAAAGTACTGTGCCAGAGACCTTTCCATCCACTATTTAATCACTCTATTGTCCCTATGATTGATATTATTTTCACTGTTTTATATATAAGAAATGAAAGTCTTCAAGAATTTAGGTATGTTGCCTACATTCATGTAACTCAAGGTACAGAGTTAATTTTCATGCCCATTTCTGACATCAGAACCACCCTGCACTTGGGTTTGTTTTTCTTAAGAAAGAAGAACAGATTTTAAGGAAAATAGAAGTTCAGTTTGGACTTACTGCATTGAGTTTCCTGTGAGACATTCAGCTGGAGAGGTCTAGTGGACATTTGACTATGGGTCTGCAACTTATGAGCAGTCTGGGCTGGACCCTTCGATTTGAGAGACAGCAGCTTAAAGTGGGAATTATGAGAGTGGCAGAAATCACTCAGGAGGAGGAAGCTGCCCAATGAGTTACTATGTAAAGCATACGCCTGCCTCTCCTGGGGGTTGTTTGACATCATAAATACACTGACATACAATTTTTCAAGGCTTTCACTTTCAATTTTAAGAATCCCTTCTATATCAGTTATTATAGCCCTGCTTTTTAGATTTGTACTTTTTCTCTCTCTTTTCAAAAATATTTGCCAGGGATTTGTCTTTTCTGAGAACCAGTTTTTAGACTTCTTAAATTTTCACTTTTAAATTTTCTAATGATTTTTCTATTTATTTTAGCTATATTTCCTTCTGCTTTTTTCCTTTGATTTTTTTTCTGCTTTTTTAAGATTTAAATTGAATTCCAAATTCATGAAGTTTTCTTTATAGTTGTAAGCATTTAAAAGTAAAAACTTACATTGGCTTTCTATTCTCATCACATTTCATGGTAATGTTTTAAATATTCACCATTTCCTAAATGCTCTATTACTGTGTTCATGCCTAAGACAATGACATTAACCCAAATGAATCTAATTGGTAGGATATCTTTGGTAATAAGGTCTTTCTTGGGGCACTGGAAACAGGATAATGTAAAGCCTCACATTGCTCCCTCTAGATTCTATACCACATGTTACCCACTCAACTCAGAATCCATAAGGAAAAGCTGTGCTACAGACTCAAAGAAAAAGAAAAAGATTCATCCTCTCTTTTTGAGTATGTTTCAAAACACCAAGTCAAATCTTTTGGTTAAGTTCCAAAGGAAAAAGTCAGCAATGAACATTGTGATCTGAGTGAGGATAGGAGCTCGGGGAGTGCCTCCAAGCCCTTGTACTGCCTTTCCCATCTGTTTTTCACTTTCTCCCATTCCCCCAAGTACTTAGTAGAGTTTTCCATTAAGCTCCACTGAACTGAGCCATTCTCAGCAAAATAACTCCACAGGTTATTTATTGCGGTTCAAATAAGTTCCAAATCAAATTCTGTGTCATTGAATATCATTTTTAAATTCCTTCATGTCAGATTGGTATATTACATTGAGTTTGTCATACTTAACCAACAAACTAAAGCTAAACATTTTCCAAAGGAAAAAAACAAATGCTGAAATACACCACTTGGATTTTATTTAATATTATTTAAAATAACATTAAACTAGAATATGTGGACATAAATTCTATAACTAAACTTACTGATTTATGTATCATAGAAAAGTAATAAAACAACTCTTCTAAATAAAGGCTTATTTACACAATGTTAAATGGTCAGAAATACAGCACTTATCAGGATGTTCCTCGTCAGCACACAAGGTATTGCAAGAATAGATTACCTGGATGAATGATTTAGAAGCCTTTTATCTAGAGAGTCAATATAATAAAGATAGGACATAGTGTATTCTGGTCCCCAATGTGGATCCTTTTTTTAATTTAGAGAACTAAATTGATGTCATTTACTTAGAAGAATGCTCAATAACAAAATGTATTACTTTATCCTTTTAAATGTCCTACCATGTTTCAGAGAATATTTAAAGCAAACTAATGCATATCAGAAATAAGTTATCTTGTTACTGTCAAAGGATATTAAATGTAATTGCTTAATATATTTACTTACCTTGCTTTAGTGCCTGGTATATCAAACCATTGAATGTCAATCAAGATATGCATTAAATCATTATAGAGATTAGTGGTAAATATTACTATATTATTAAAATAAATTTGAGGCCAGGTGCGGTGGCTCACACCTGTAATCCTAGCACTTTGGGAGGCCGAGGTGGGTGGACCACCTGAGGTCAGGAGTTTGAGACCAGCCTGGCCAACACAGCAAAACCCCATCTCCACTAAAAATACAAAAAATTAGCCAGTCGTGGTGGCGCATGCCTGTAATCTCAGCTACTCAGGAGGCTGAGGAAGGAGAATCACTTGAACCCAGAAGGCAGAGGTTGCCGGAAGCCAAGATCGCGCCACTGCACTCCAGCCTGCATGACAGGAGCAAGACTCCATCTCAATAAATAAATAAATAAATAAATAAATAACAAATCAAAAACAAAAAAACTTGAGAAAACATTCCCATATTTAGAGGGAAGTGTACTCTATATGGGAACTCTGAGGCAGGATACTTGGTATCTTAGTCTTTTGGGGTCACTATAACAAAATACCTTAGATCAAGTTATTTATAGACAACAGAATTTTATTGCTTATAGTTGTGGAGGCTGGGAAGTCTAAGAACAAGGCACCAGCACTTTTGGTGTCTGGTGGAGGCTCTCTGCCTTATACATGGTGCCTTGTTGCTGTGTCTTCACATGGTGGAAGGGGAAGAGGGTTTCCCAAGCCTCTTCTATAAGGGTACTAATTCCTTCCCAAAGGCCCCACCTCTTAGGGATTACAGATTAGGTTTTAGCATATGAATTTCAGAGGGAAGGGAGAGACACGAACGTTCGGACCATAGCATTTGGATTCCAGTCTCAGCTCTCCCAGCATTTAGACTTTTTGTGACCTTGATGAAATAAGTTAACAGTTCTAAGTCTTTCCTTCCTCGTTGGTAAAATGGGGATACAAATTCTTGTCCAGCCTATCAAAAAGTGATTTTGTCATGCTTAAAGTTGAATATTTGAAAAATGTGTGGTATGTATATAGTTATATATTAAGAACTTCTACATTTTGTTTTGTAGTTATTTTAAATTATTTTGCTATGAAACGGTCCAATCAGTAGAACAACCAACCAATGTCATGTACTCAACTGCCCAACTTTAACATTTCATAAAATTTGATATATTTGCTTCTGATCATTTTTACAAAATAAAACATCAAAAAAATACAAGTTTTTGGCCAGTGGCCCATGCTTGTAATCTCAGCACTTTGGGAGGTCGAGGCCCGTGGATCACTTGAATCCAGGAGCTCAAGACCAGCTTGGGCAACATGGTGAAAACCCGTCTCTACTAAAAATATAAAAATTTTGGTGATGCACGCCTCTGGTCCCAGCTACTCAGGAGGCTGAGGCAGGAGAATCACTTGAACCCAGTGTTCTTGGAGTGTCACTTTTCCAGCTGGAAACCTCTGTGGCCTATGGTGCCTTTTCCCAAGTTTTGCTTGGGCCCACTGGGCTTGTTCTGCCCACTCAGCCTGGCAGGCTATGCTAAGCTTGCACTACTGGCCCAGATCCCATGCCTGCCAAGGGTGAGCCAGGCACAGAGTGGTGAAGAATTTGTGAGCAAGTGCATGGTCCGGCCACCGTGCACAGCCAGGTGTGCTGGCTGTGGCAGGGCAGGCAGCTCCAGGCACTGGCACAGGTGCTGGCTCTGTATGAGACTAAGGCTGGAACAGGCATACTGCAAGTGGCTTCAATGGTGGGCACCGGGAAATGCAGTGGCGACAAGAAGCTGGTAGACACCAGGAACCACAGAGCCCCAAAGAGAGTATCACAACCATGGCTCAGGGAGCCCCTAGGTCTGGGCTCCCTGAAGGGCCCCAGCTCTTCTCTTCCTCTGTCCTTCTCTCTTCTCTCCTTCTTATCTCCCACAACCTGGCAAGCAGGGGCCATGTTTCAGCCCTGCTTGTGTTAACAGCTCTTTCGGTCATCCAGACTAATGTCCAGCCCTTAGCAGAGAGGAGACCCATAAGAAGTGTGGCTGAGTCAGGTTATTTTATGGGCTCAGACGGGAGGAAGTACATGGTGATTGGTCCATGGGTGAACGTGGGCATGCCTGGAAAATGCACCATCTGATTGGCCGAACGGTCATCAATGAAGTCTTCCCTCTGGGTTGTGGATTTCACCCGGAAGTGGCAGTCAAGCCTCCTGGCTTCAGGCCATTCCTGGCTTGAAGGTGGGGTTTCACCAGGGACTTGCCCATTTCTGCCCAGGAACCCGTCTGCCTCCTGCCATCAGCATGCCATCCACAGCACCCAGGCTGTTTATGCTGAGAGGTGCCTGCAGGCCCATGTCGGGTTGCCTTCAGCTACCCGCAGCCTCCCTCCTGAGCTCCTGGGTGCCCAAAGTCCAGACGGGGCCCCAAGGCGGCAGGGGGCTGGCATGTCATTGCCACCCCAAGTACACACACACACCCGGCTGGGTCACAGCAGTGCCCAGGCTCAGCCACAGCCTTGTACTGTACCAGAACGTGCTGGGAGCCAGGAGAGGCCAGGGAATGGGAACAGGCACTTTTGAGCCTGCGGGAGCCAGGGCTTCCAGGGCCCCTGAGAACATAGGGATGCCCAGGTCCAGAGCCACAGCTGGGCGGCTGTAGCTCAGTAGGAGGCGGGGCTCCCACCTGTTCCTGGCTCCTGCTGCATTGCCGAACACACAACTTCATCCGCACCTTCCGCGCATCAGCCGGAGGCTTCCCAGCAGCTGTTCTAGTCAGGCTGCCTCTGCCATCACTGGGAGGTGAAAGTTGCAGTGAGCTGAGATCATGCCATTGCTCTCCAGCCTGGGTGACAAAGCAAGACCCTGTCTCAAAAAATAAAAAAAATACAAGTTTTACCCCACAATGGTTCCATTTTGTTCCCTCTTTCCCTAGAAACTCCACATTATTATATGGATGCATTATCCTAATATGATCATGTTCAATTTAGGCTTCCTACTCAATTTTCAGTTTTTCATATATGCAACAATTTTACCCCAAGCATAAGTACATCCATTATGATGACATTTAATAGAAGGGCCAGGCCACTCACATAGATTTTCAGAAACACTGAATTTAGTCATCATCAAGAAAATCTGTAATCAAACTCTGTTTGTCTTTTTTTGTTCTCTTTCTGCGTGTTAGTTGATGCCAAACAGAAATAAAGAAGACATTCGTTTAAGTGCATTTACACTGTAAGAAAGATTGCTCATTGAAAATATTGATTTTTAATTATATCTTTGAGATAGACAAATTAAGAACCAGAAGCAATTCCACAACTTGATAAAAACTACAATTGTAGGCAAATTTGGATGACAAATATGAATATTTACTGTGTTGGGAATAAGGTTAATATTTTAAAACAAGGTTGACAGGAGAAAAATTGTCTTAGTTTGCAAAAGGAAATTTGTTTCTTTAAGTGAAAATTGGGGTCAGTAGGCCACAGCTCTTCTTGCTTTTACATGCCTGAAATGAATTAAATAATGCAGTAGCAAAGCAGTACTGAGCAGACTAATGACAAAATTATACATTAAGGCTCAAAATCATTATACACTAGAAATACATATTTTATATAAGAAAACATGAAATTTTAAATGCATTCCCACTTCACCTCCATTATCTTAAGAGAGAAAAACTAAGTCATATCTTCTTATGTTCATTAAGGAACTCATGGTCTTTTTCTAGGGAGCAAGGGTGGTTACTGGATTCTGTTTGCTGATTGTGATTTCAATGTGATTAAAGACTTATTCTTCATACAGTAGATGCAGTATCCAGCCCCATATGCTATTCAAAGTGAGTATGGTATTATTTTATAGAGGGTAAATCTAATTTTGAGTTGTTTACCCTTCTTTGGATTCCTTTATGTGAAATAATGATAGTAAATAACTTTGTTAAACATGTACTTACTATGTTCTAGGAATTGTGCTAAGTACCCTACACCCACTCTCTGATTCACAATAACCCTTTGAGGCAGACATGATTTTCACCATTTTATAGATGAGGACACAGGCTCAGACAGGTTAAATAAGTTGACCAAAGTAACCAGGCTAGTAAGTGGCAGTTATTAGATGCTAACTTCATATTTTCAGTAGTGACATTTTCAGGAATGTATTGCAAATATATTAATATTCAATCCACTATCAAATTTCATGATTTATGACTTTTAAAGTAAGTGGGAGTGGGAGTCTATTTTTAGAAATCAAAATGAATAGCACTTTAAGTACACTATGCACTTGTGTACACTTATACACATGGAGCATTGTGTTTGGCTCTTTTGGTTTCAGTGCCAATGCCAGTAGTTACCCTATGGAAAATGTTAGTGAAAAACACTAAAGTGTAGTAGAAAGTACATTTTATTATATAATTACTGTTTTATATGTGGGCATATAGTAAACAATCAACCTATGCATATTACATATAACTTTACTTTGAAAGACATGTAAATAGAACAGAGTCATACTGTGACATATCTATATGATGCTGAAATAACCATCTGATTCAGAGAAGTTATTTCATTAGAATGTGGTTTTTATTACAACCTTTCACTCTTTAGTCCCTCGTGTCAAGTTGTATAGACAGGGCCCAAGCTGTCATGTCCTCAGTGGATTGTATTTATTTATAATGGTACATTTTTCCCAGCATCACAAAAGGCAGAAAATTTGTTATTGCCATGTGAAAATACTCGTACCATTATTCTCTTTACACATATTTGTCCTCAGAATATGGGAAATAAAATTAGCACTACTGCTACCCGGTAATCTTTACAAGAGGATTGTTTTTGAAGATAAGGAATTCAAATATCAATAAGCTGAATTGAAAACAATATTAAATTTCCAATGTGATGTGGCTTCTGTTTGGATAGAGATGGAGCTGGTCTATGTTTCTTTACTCTGTGTTCATAGTATCAAAGTAAGCTTTGTATCTGTTTTTCTGTAATGATGACATTTACACTTGGTTGCATTAATCTGAAGTAACATGGATTGCGTGTGTTAGTAGGTTCTTTTTAATTACTGTGTAAAAATAATATGTAATTGAAACAAAAAGCATTGTTTCCAATCCTAATTTTTTTTCCTCAAGTCCATCCTGTCAAGCTGCAAGCGTGAAAGTTATTTTCTGGTGGTGTGATTAGATTGGGGCTGAACCCTCCAGCTGGCAGGCCTGTCTATGACTGGCGGCGGCCTGTCCCCAGTGCTTGTCATTTCCTGACATGCCTGACAGGATGGGGACAGCCGCCCCAGACAGGTTCATTAGATGGTGTTTTCTACAGCTGGGCTAAAAATAAATAAATAAATAAAAAGTCTGTGCTTTGTCAAAGCCCAAGCTGTAGGGGCCCTTCTTGTTGGTTTAAACCAGGGCCTTGTTTTGACAAATTTTGATCTGTGCAGTTTTTAGATTTTCTGACACATTTTTGTTTCCTTCCCCTTTGGCCTGCACTTTGTGCTCTCTGCCTTGTTGCTGCTTCAAAATCCTAACATAGTCTTCCCAAGAGAAAAAGAACCACCGTCATTGAGGGCTTAAAAGAAACAATAGTGTAATACTTCATAAAATAGCAATACTTAATCTATTTCCATGGTGATCTGCACAATGGAGGAAAAACAATCTTGGGACTTGTGATAAGCCAATTACAAGAAAGGTTAAGAGTTTTTATAGTGCCAGAAACATGCCATCTACATGAAAACATAGGATCATTACTAACAGTCTACACTGTCAAATACACTGCTCTTTAGAACTGCCAGAAATTTAAGCTGTCTTCATTTTTGAGCTTTTAGGAAGCTGACAGAGTTTTCTGCCTGTGTTCATAGGCTTCGACGTCAGAAAGAGAAATTACGGAAGACTGTAGAATACTTGCTAATTAAAACCAGAAATAAATTCAAAAATCAGATTTAGAAATATGCTTCTTTGTCAATGATAGGGCCCCTTTAAGACTAACGATTTGCCAAAAATGGAGTGCATTTGAAACATACGTTTCTACAGAGTCATGATTTATGATTCTCAACCCCAATTTCAAACTTTTAGAACTGCAGAATTGGAAAGAAAAAAAAAATCTTCAGCCAAGAAATTATTATTCTGGGTTGCACCTGTAATTAAAAAGTAGCTATTGACATCTGTGCCTTAGAGACTTGCCGTAGTCTTCCTACTATCATAGTTGCTGATAGCTGCTTTCCATTAAGAGAAACATTTTATCTTAATTTTTAGTAGATAGAACATGCCCAAATAGAACATATCTGACCATATTTGTCTAAATAAACTTAGTGTTGCTGTTAGCTATATTTCCTTTCACATGTAAAGATATAAAATATAATAATGTTTGTATCTCATATGCTTTGTCATTGGTGTAATAAGTAGTGTTGCTGAAAAAAAATCAAATTCCTCATTCATAGAAATCCTAGCCCTTACCTTTCCTTTGTATTGTTAGCTTTCACCGCTTTAGTTCCCCGTCTCTATGACAACTGTTTAAATTGGGATGGGCAACTGTCATCTGGAGTATTACTGAGAGAAAAGTGTTAGTGAGCACACAGTTCCCATAGATAGAGCATTTCAATATAATCCAATTTTAATTGAGCTCCAGAGACTTTGATGTGCTGCAGAAGGTTGGGAGAGAGCTATTCCAGGGAGAAATTAAAGCAGCCCAGCAAGGCTTCCCTACTCCAGACTGTCACCATTTTAAGTAAGCATTAGCATCAGACTTAACCTGCCCCTATGGAACATCTCACTTCTTTTTTCAGCTTTTCACTGATTTATTTTGCCATATGTAAAAGCAAAGCACTTTCATCTTTTTATATATGTTTTTACACCCATTTGATTAGGCTTGAAAAGCTTGTACTGGACCTGAGATTCATCTTATGCTGTCTGTTGGACTTTGCTTTGGCGGCTCATAAAAGACATAGAAAGTAGAGTAGGGATTAGCTTGAAATTGTCAGCTATTATATATTAAACTTTCTTTTTTAATGCTGCTTTGTAAGACCCTATTTTGGAGCTAAAAAGTTGAAGGAAGTGTAATTTGTATTTAGCTTCGATTTGTCATTGAATTTCATTTTAATGCTTAGATTCATGGTCATTTATTAGTGGCTACAATTTTTATTTCAAAATGCATTAAAATACCTTTTCCTCATCACATGAAAAGTACCTTTCAGGGAAAGCTGGTTCAGAGCAGCTGAATACAGATACATCAATCCTTAATAGAGAAACCATTAACCCTTTATTTTTTTTAATGGAGAGGAAAAGGGGTATTTTTCCATATGTATTCAAAGAGCCTTTTAAATATTTTGAAATATAATGTTGAACATGCATTAAATATGCTAGTAATAATAAAAATGACATCAAATCACAATGTTAATTATAATTAAGTACTAAATACTTTGTGCAGTCAAAAAGCTTTGTTACAGGTATGATAAACTTAAGGAAATTATCTATTTGTGACATACTTGACATTTCTGATCTATATTGGCACCTTAAAGAAAAACACGTATTTAGAAGTGAAGTAAAATATGACAATAATTAGAAATTAGTTTGAGTCTATGCATCATTCTAGATACTTCTAGTACCAGAAGTAGATTGACTGTAAAGCTAATGAATCTTCAGCCAGGGCCCCTTACTCTTCAGGCCTTGGGGATGATGGGAGTTGCTGATAATGGTACAGTGGTTTCAGTTTACTAAGTTGCCTTAAAAGATCTCAGAAGAATAGAACCTAATTTCTAAGGCACTAGTAATTTGTTGAGTTTTTTTTTTCTAATTCTAAATATTCATGTGCATAGCTTATTATAAACAATGTTGCAGTGAGTGATCTGGTACATATTTCATCTTGCTTTTCTAGGAGTATATTCACAGCATAAATTCATAGAAATAAAATCATCAAGTCAAAGGGTATATACAAATAAAATTTTGATAGATGCTGCCAAAATTTTCTTGATATGTTTTATTATTTGTGCACCCACTAGCAATGTAGTGAGAACTTGTTTTTCTCACACTAAGCTCAGTATTAGCAAACTTTTGGATTTTTACCAATCTGATAGATTAAAAATATAGCATTTTCACATAATGTTCTTTCTCCAATAATGAATCAACTTAAGCATGTTTTCAGTCAAGGAAAGCCATTTTTACTATTTTCTGTGATTTATCTATTTGAGCTTTTTTAAAAGGAAAATGTTACCCTCTCAATGTCTGTGGGAGGGGATTATTGATAAATAGTATGGTTTGTCTCATGCATGTTATTTTTCCATATTAGTTAACATAAAAATTTATAATACGTATAATGAAAATTATATGCACATATAGGTATGTCCCTTTCTCCCTGCTCCCAACCTAAGTTAATTTCTCATTCCTCAATGGAATTTCCTCCTAAATATTAGTGTCATTTGTTCTGAGGATAAGAATTTTTTTTAATTTACCTGCATACCCAAGAAGAATTTTTCTGCTCTAGCATAAATCAACTGCCCTGTTACCTCAAATTCTAGCTCATTACTTATAATACAATTAGCTAAATATATTAACACTCTATTTGCTACATAAAATTCTAAACCAGAAGGGCTGCATCCTTTATAAATTAGTTAGCCAATGTGGATGTCTCTAGTATATATTTTTATTTATTTACTAAACATGCATATTGGAGAAGCATACACTGGCACTCCAGGCAGCTGCATTCATTGAGTACTTGCTATGTGCCACACACTATACTGAGCACCAGGGAAAACATTCCACATTAAGGTGGGGTTTTGACTGAAACACAGAAATAACCTCTATATGTGGAGAAAATAATATTAGGTTTATTTATGTTATCAGTGGAGAGCAAAGCTTTAATAACACTAGATATTTTAATTTATATTTTATTCACTGGTTATCATTCCTTTAAAGTCGTCAGGTGTAGATAGGTTAATCGTTTTTATTGGTAACACATTTTCTTTGTGGAAGTTCATGTTTATGTGAGTGATAACAAACAGAGTGATTGCCATATCTAAAGTTTGGACTGAACTTCTTATCTTTTTCATAATACTCGTAAATCTGCCAGTAATCCTAAACCTAGGAAATGGCAGAAAACCCCTAGCCACTGGAGCCAGAAACCCTTGAGACTCCTTTCATACCTTTACCTCAGCACAAAACAAAACACTCTAGCCCTATCTGTCTCAGAACTGTCTGCTCTTCCTTCCCTCGTCCTACCTGCTGCAACTCTCTTAAGTCAGACTTCCTCTACTTCCTACTGGCTTCATTCCAAGTCATTCTCCATACTGCTTCCAGAGTGCTCTTTGCAAATGCAGTTTTAATCTTATAACCACCTTCCTCCAGTGCTCTCAATGGCATCACATTCCTCGTTAGAGCTGCCATCTATTGAGGGCTAAGTTAAAATCCCCATTCCAGTTCATCCTTTCTGCAGTGAGTGCTCTGGACAGCCTCTTGCCTGTAGACATGTGACCTCTGTACTTAGAGTGGAAACACCTGAGATAAGAACTTTACATACCGTAGCTCATTTAATTCTTTCAACAACCCAGTAAAATAGAATCATCCTATCAATCTTACAGATAAAGACACAAATAGAAAAGCTGGGCTCCATGAAAGGAGGGGCCGTCTCTGTCTTGTTCACAATGTGTCCCATCACCTAGCACAATATCTGGATCCTAGTACATGCTGACTGAATTTTTTTTGATGAACAAATTATGTGTTATGCCAACAGGCTTTGCCTAGGATCAGAGAACTTGCTCATGATATTCAAATGAAACAAATAAAAGGCAAATTTTCAGCAAACTAGTATTTTGCTTCAAATAGCTTTACAAAAAAAGAATAAAAACTCAGCAGAAGAGAAAAAAATAATCCTGGGGCATTCCAGAAATGCAGAAGAAACTTTTTGGTTATATTTAACCCTGGAAATACTGTTTTCATTGCCTGCAAGTCGGGTAATCTGTAAATCCTCTTTTTACCCAATTATAGATATTTGTGAAAGGTACTCATTTGCCAGCAAGGGCCATTTACTGGGCTATTTACAGTTAAACTGAGTTGCATTTCTTGAAGAGCTAATTTTCCTCTAATGTGGAAAACTGGCGGCAGAAGCAAAAACACCATGGGAAATTCAGTAGGTGCATTGTGTAGTTGAAGCATGAAGGTGTTTTAAGGTGTTTTTTGTTTTGTTTTGTTTTTTATGTTAAACTTCAAATGCAGAAGACAGAACACGCAAAACCGTTTAGTAAGTGGTATATAAGAACAAATTCCAGGAAATAATCAGAGCTGATTGGAGCACTGTGACACACAGAACCAGAGACTGGAGCAGAGAATAAAGTACACTGAAAAGGATCTGGCCTGAGGTCAAGGCAGAGACTGCTCCCATCACTCCTGACTGAGGGTTCACTAAGGTCTGGGTAGGGGAGGATCGTGAATTCATTTGTTCAACACATCTATGTAGCACAGCCTTTCTGCTAACCTCTCCACTTGATACTTGCTGTGTTATTTCATTTAATACTCACAGCAACCCTGCAAAGTAGATGTAATTTGTCCCATTTTATATAAGGGAAACTGTCACAAGTGTATTGGGAAACTTGCCTGAAGTTATACAAACTTTAGAGTCTGTGTGTCATCCTCCAAGTCCAAGTTCTTTCCACTACAGCATGGCATACAGATATATAAAAAATTACTTTAGTCTACAAAACTAAGTGCTAGTAAAGTACATACTTATTGCTACATACTGGTAGGATGAGGGAATGTGGCAAGGGTAACATTCATACTGCCTTAGGTAGATACACAGTAAAATAGACCCAATCAAAAGGACTTCCAAAATGCACGTTTCCCTGCATTAGGTTATGTTTCATTCTACCACTTCTCTTCAGGAGACAGTGATGCTGAGGGAGCTGTAGCTTTAAGAGAAAGAAAAATAAATTCTCATGAGCCCCAAGCATGCACCTGTGAATACCCAGGGGCACTTGGGTTTTCAAGTGAAAATATGCTTCACAAACCCTGAACCCATATTTTATGATAGCTTTCAGTTGCTAATTGTCACTGAAAAAGAAAAGTCTTTAAAACCTGAAAAATAATTCACATTCATCTTTTCTTTCTGGTCCCTGATGAGCCTACTACCTACCTGGCAGATACTTGATAAATGGTAAATATCTTTTGAATAAATGCTTTTTTGAGCAGTAAGTTTTTAATACATCATAGAAATTTACCAGGTAGACAAGGAGGAGAAGTTATTCTAGAACGTAAAGTGTGGAAATGTTTGATATCTGCATATTTTTTTTTTATTTCAATAGACTTTACTTTTTTAGAACAGTTTAAGTTTACAGAAAATTGAACAGCTAATACAGAGAGTTCCTATATATGTGTGTGTATTGGTCATGTTTTTTTCCTTCTTCAAAGAACACAGACATGAAAGTAACGTCTGATAATAACACTTTATATTAGAAAATTGTCAGCTGCAAATAACAGACACTGTAAACTGGCTTCGTAAAAAATAGATGATAGATAGATAGATAGATAGATAGATAGATAGATAGATAGATAGATAGATAGACAGTCAGTCCTGAATTCTGGTGGTCTCCAAGGTTGATTCAGCTAGTCGTGGATGCTGTCAAAAACCCAGGTGCATTGCCTGTCTTTACTCAGTGATCCTTGGTTTGTCCTAATTCTTACGCTGATAGCAATGTGGCTCCAACACTTCAAAAAATCAACATAAGCTCAGAAATATTCAAAGGAATGAGAGAGCATCTCTTCCATTGGCTCCCTCACAGCATGTGGAAACTTTTCTAAATCTGATATACCCCTGGAACTGGCCAGGGGGTCAGTGTGTCCTGGCTTGGAAGTGATGTAAGAGAAGTCAATACCTGAACATGATTGGAGTTGTGTCAATCAGGGAAATGGGGCAGGGGGATAGGGTTGGAATAGGAGGAGTGGAATGGTTTCCGAGTAAGTAAGCAGTAGTGTCTACTATAGAGTTTCTTTTAAGAAAGCATAATAAAATACAAATGGTAAATTTTGATCAGGCCTTCTGAAAAACTGGAATTTTTTTCAGCTCCAATAAACCACTTTTTTTCTGTCTCCCTCAATCATAGACACCCACTGACATAGCACCAATTACTCTGTTTATACTTCTGCTACTAGAGAATAACTATATATAGACCCTGTATATATACAGGGTCTCCTAGCTTAATCATTAATAGAAGTTAATCAGAAGAACAAAATCAGAAATCAGACTCTATATATACCCTTTAATTCAATCATTCAACAGATTTTTTACTGAGTTTCGACAACATACCAGGCATTGTGCTAAGTAATAGAGATACAGTAATGAGAAGAAAAAAAAAGGTCAAAAAGCTTATAGTCTAGTGGAGGAGATTACATTAAAAATGAAATTATACAATGAATTTGCAAAATTACATTTGCGGTAAGTGCTGTGAAGAGAACTTGTCTCATAGGTGCTATGAGAGCGTAAGATAGGGTGATTTTACCTAGCTAGGGAGGTCAGTGGCAAAAATAGAAGCAAAAAGAGACCTTGAAGATGAGTAGAAGTGAACTTGGCAAATAGGGGAGGGAAGATATTTCCAGAGAGGGAAGAATATGTGCATTGGCTCTGTGACAGGAAACAACATGGTAGGTAACAAGGGACTGAACAAAGGCCAGTGTGGCTTGACCTCAAGGGCAAAGTGGAACCTGATTCTTCTGGAGCAGGAGACCTGTTGTGTGCACCACTAACCCCATCCCATCTCTTTTGTTGTTGGCTCTGCTTCCTCAGAACTCCTGCTGCCTTATGATTTCTGTTGACTGCTTTCTCGCTGTGTTCTAGCTTCTTCCCACTGTCCTCTTCAGGCCGTCTCTGAATATCTTGAATTCAAATCATTAAGAGAGATCCTCTGATTGGACCAGCCAGCCAAATTCATGATAGCATGGCTCTGATGGTTTTAACAACCACAGACTGTAGCTACCCTACTTAGATAACCGCAGGTGGAGTATCCCTTGTCGCAAATGCTTGGGATGAGAAGTGTTTCAACTTTTGAATTTTTTCACATTTTGGATATATATAATGAGACATCCTGGGGATGGGATCCAGGTCTGAAAATGAAATTTGTTTATGTTTCATATATACCTTATACATGTAGCCTGAGGTAATTGTATACAATATATTTTAAATACTTTTGTGCATGAAACAAAGTTTGTGCATTGAACTATCAGAAAGCAAAGGTGTCACTACCTCAGCCACCCATGTGGACAGTCTGTGGTTATTTGGCATCATTATCATTCTTGACACTGAATTTATATGCTACTGATAAGCAATCATTTTCTTACACTTATTCATACATAAGTACATAACAGTAAAAAAAATGACACACTATTAACACCGTGTAAAAACAATGTGTTCAGTATAACTAAGCGGCGCAGTAGCATCACAGAATACCTGGATCAGCTGTTAAACAGCAGCAACAACAGTCAATGCGGGCTTTCAGTTTCTACCTACCATGCTGGGTTTTGATTAGAAGGTAGGAGGTTGTACAGTAACCCCCGTGAGAACACTGAATAAACAGTGCGTCACATACCTGCGTAATGACTGTGACCTGTCACGTGAGGTGGGATGTGGAATTTTCTACCTGTGGCCTCATGTTAGCACTCAAAAAGTTTCTGATTTTTGAACATTTTGGATTTTGTGTTCCCAGATTAGAGATGCTCAAGGTGTACTTTTAATATTAGTACTCATCGTGGTTCAATCCAGGGTGGTGGCATAATTGGTAATAAACATGGTACAAAGGAACTTTTCAGAAGAGGGTGTCACCCATGTTCCATCTAGTCCATAACAAATTGGGAATCACTCTGGAATGTTTTAATATGGCTGGTTTTAATCATTATAGACCATGTAGATTAATAATTCTTTTGCATATGTTTCTTATTAAATAAAAATCAAGAAAAGTATTCATAATTCATTAGTGTGTTAAATTACTGCCATGTGCTAGGCTCTGTGCTAAGTATGAAGAATGCAGAGACATACAGAATTCCTGCCCTCAGTGAGTCAATAGGTTAGTGGGAGACACCAAGAAGTCAACCAACAATTATAGTTTGGTAAGCATTATAAAAAGGTGGGTACAGGGTTCCCAGTGGGAGCAGCAGGGTCTCCTAGCTTAATCATTAGTAGAAGTTAATCAGAAGAACAAAATCAGAAGGGATCTGCCAATCAGAAGAAATATCATTTGCAGGGGCACAAAAGTGTGACAGAACATGGCACACTGGGGAGCAGAGAAGTGTTCAGGATGGTTAGAATTTAAGAGCTAGGAAGAATGCACATTGTGGCTAAATAGGGGATTTTATACTACTATTAATAATAACATTTGCCACTTTTTAAATACCTACTATGTACCATAGTATATATGTTTCATATACATAAATTGTACTATGATTTTGATTTTCATGACATTAGGATGCAAATTTTTAAAAAATGTTTGAAGCTATAATGGATTAAAATTAAAAAGTGCACTAGGGCCGGGCGGGGTGGCTCACGCCTGTAATCCCAGCACTTAGGGAGGCCGAGGCGGGCGGATCACGAGGTCAGGAGATCGAGCCATCCTGGCTAACACGGTGAAACCCCGTCTCTACTAAAAATACAAAAAATTAGCCGGGCGTGGTGGCAGGCGCCTGTAGTCCCAGCTACTCGGGAGGCTGAGGCAGGAGAATGGCGTGAACCCGGGAGGCGGAGCTTGCAGTGAGCCGAGATCGCGCCACTGCACTCCAGCCTGGGCGACAGAGCAAGACTCCGTCTCAAAAAAAAAAAAGTGCACTAGTATTTGTAATACATGCAGTTTTCTTCAGGTTAACATAAAGAAATATTAACTAGAGAAAAAAATGTTTTTAATTAAGTCATATTTTACTATTGCTACAATCATTACTGCAACTCTACCCTGTAATCTTGTTTCATTCTGGCCGTATCTAAAATTTTAATATGAAATACTTTTAAAAAGAGAAAATAATTTGTCTTGACAATTTATAATATATGTAAAATCAGACCCTATTACCAAATTAGTTAAAACAAAAACCTCTAACCCAGAACTCCAAATGATCTGAAACAGAAGAAAATAAATAAGTCTATAGAGAGAAGACATATAAATATAACTAGTTTAAAAAATTAGCAATATGCAGAATAATACATAGAGAAGTTAATGTATTCAGTATAGAAATGAAAATAAATACTGGAAACTAGAAATTCGTTTATTTTCAGTAGTATAGAAATGAAAATAAATACTGGAAACTAGAAATTCGTTTATTTTCAGTAGTATAGAGTTCTGGTCTCCCCACCTCATCCCTTTGTAAAATAATAACAGAGAGAAAAATAAAAGATTTCGGACTATGCCAAATTTGAGAAAATGAGGTAACATAGCCAAAGATACAATATTTACACAAGAACATTCATGAGTAGGACAAAAATGAAGCAACTGTGCCAGTATCATTTTTAATTTTGAGAGTTTTACCATGATTTGAGAGTACGTGTTTGAAGATGAAGTAGACACAGAGGACTCCAGCTGCAACTCAGTTTGTTTGTAAATTAAATTTTAAAATATTTTACTCAACAAAAATTGAGTTCCTTCTCTGTGCAAGTTCTATAAGGAATACAAAAATAGAGTACAACTCAGTCTCTATCCTCATTAAGTCCATTTTTTAGGGGATGTATATAATAAGATAGATCAATTTAAAAGGACCTGCCACAATGTAAGAGATGCTATTGGAGAAATACAAATAATGCTCTTTTGAGTAGTTCCTGGTTCTTTACTAATGAATATAAAATACCATTCACATAGATTTGAAACAGTGTTGCACTTCTCTAGTCCAAATAGCATCTACCTTGCAGCCACAGCAGTGATTTCTAAAGTGCCAGTTTCATTGTCTCACTTCTTTCTTTGTTAAAAATCTTATAGCAGCTCTCCATTATTCTCAGACCAGAGTCCAAACTCTAATGTGAGTTATGAGATCTCGCCCCACATCCTGCTACCCACTCACCCTTTGTTGTTCTAATTTTATTTTTCACCTCTCTGCTTCTTACAATATATGCACACACAGTCTGGGTCCGTTGCCCCCCCACCCCCAGCACTGTGTTTATGTATCTTTACATACATGTTTACATATGTGTTGTTCCTTCTGCTTGGTACTTCCTTTTTCCCCACTCCCCTGCCTTTTCCCATTATTTGTGATTTTCCACCAAACTGTGAACTCCTAGAGATCAGGGACTCTGCTTCTCCTGTTCACCATTGGTTCATAATGGTCAGCTGATAAATATTTGTTAAATTAAAGGAACTGAAGAAAAATAAAATTGATAAACCATGAGGACACTTGGTAGAAAAGAGCTGACCTAATTATGGGCTGTTTATAAAATAGGAAGCCTTCTTGCAGTTTATCACTGCTTATAGTGAGACTGGTAGCTGGTGTCCCAAATAGTTGGGCTTCGTAGTTAAGAGTTAAGTACTATGATTCCAATAATGTCTAGGATACAAACTACCACTAAAGAAACAATAAATGTGGCTTTTAGTCCAGTAAAAGGCTATGTGCTGTGGTCCAGATTTTCTACATCTGTTTTGGTGATGTCATCAACAAAGATTAGAACCAGAGGTCTGCATGGGTGTGTGTGTGTGTGTGTGTGTGTATGTGTTTGTGTCTGTACACATGCACAAAAAGGTAGGGAGTAATTGCAGTAGTAGGCTGACATTTGTTAAGCATTTCCTGTGTGCCAGGCACTGTGCTGAGCATTTTTTGAAAAGAGCTATTAATATCTCATTCAATCGCACAATGACCCCATGAAGTTAGGTACCATTATTTTTCCCCATCTTTAGATAAGAAAACCAAAACATCAAAAATCAATGAACTTGCCTGAGGTCTCACAGCTAGTAAGAGAGGCAGACCCAGGGGAAGCCTTAAGTCTAAGGTAAGCAGGTCCATAAATTGATGAATTAGAGAAAAAAAAATCAAGATTATTAAATCAAAAGTTCTCTGCGGATGGGCTGCCTATATTTCCCCCAATTGTAGGATGTTTTGACACCCCCCCGCCCACCGCATACCCATATGCCCATGTACCAATAATGGCTGTGTTTATAATGGCATATAATAACATTCCTAAACACAGCCATTATAGCAACATTGTTTAATTTTCATTGAGGATGTATTTTCTGGAAAGCTTCATTTTTCCAGCTTCATTTCTTGATCATTTTTGTTTGCCTTACAGTTAAGCCATTTCCAATTTTTCCCGTTTTCAGTTTTATATTACTGAATTGTTTTCATCAGGATTAATTCTTTTCCATGTAAGTTTTATGGAGTGACTTGGTTCTGTGATCAATCTTTTGGTCCATATTACATTTTACTGACTATAGTGCCTGCCCTTGACAATTTTATTTTGATGATAGTATTCATTATTAATTGAATAAAAGGCTAAAGTGAAACTCTTCTACCAGATATTTGAAGATTTCTTTATTGTGTAGGAGTGGTCTATAGCAGTTGTTCTCTAACTTTTTTTCACCAATTTTATTATAAAAGAATTTTATAAAGCTCTATACCACATTGCACATGTTTAACAGTTACAATTTTCCATAATTTTAAATATTTTAAAAAGACGTGATATCCAGTATGTTCTAAATATTACTATTTTAAAATAAAATTGTTATATTACTTTTCAGATATATCCAGTAGAATAAAATAGGTAGAATAGTGATTGATTACTATTATCATCTGTTTTAAGATGTACAAATAAGCTCTTTTTTCAAATGAACATTTTATATAATTTCTCTCTTTGAACTCATACTTCCTTTCAATTCCTTACCCCAAATTTACCTAATCTAAAATATTTGTGCTTGTGAGTCTTTTTTGATCACTATGTTATACTACTCTGCAAAAAGTGTATATACTTACTGATTAAAGCTTTAGTTTTTTAGGTTCCTAAGACCATAACATTCTAAGTATTTAAATTTTTTATTCTGAAATAAATTGTTACAAATATTATTAGCATACAATCATACAACAGCATAAATATATTGTGAACTTTGAAAAATAATTAAGCATAAAAAATGAAATTATATTAGAAATTCATCTCTTAATGGGATGAATAGTTAACACATGCACATATGAATATTATTTATTGCTACAATAATACAGGAATCAATATTAGAGCTACTTATAACTTTCTTTTTTATAGAGGTGTTGAAAAATCTTGTTCACATAAGTAAATAGCATGTCGAAGTTGTATTATAGACAATGTTATTCAATGTTTTCTACTCCTTCCAAGTTGTGTGCTAAAAATCACATAAGGATCTATTGTCAGAAGTTATTTTTAATTATCTCTCAATTGACAGCCCATTTAGATCCAACTTCTCCTCTTTGAAAGTAAAGAATTGGGAAAACATCTGACTTGCAAAAGGATTTTTTTTTCAGTCCAGTCACTGGGAACATTCACTTTCCAATGCCTCCATCAGGTATTTTGAATCATCCAATTTGATGCTCCTACCCCTCAACAGATCTTATACTCCAGTCAATACACCATAGAGAAATACCATTTTTTATTTTATTTTTTAAGTGGGAGAATGGCAATGTGTTTTTCCCATCTCCTTTTTGGAGATGGGAAAGAGAACCTGTACTATCTTATGTTTCTCCATTTCTTTGTTAGGGAAATAGCATCACCAAGACATGTGGTGAGAGGTGGGAAGGGAGTGTTCCATAGCTGCTCCCCACATCCTCACTGCATGTGCCACACAGCAGGTATCAGTCAGACATGGTCTTCCAGGTGGTCATTTTGGAAGTCAAGCCTCTCCCAGTTTGTAGATCGACTTTCCTTCAGGGCCTTGGAATCTTCTCCATTCAGCTGACAGTTTAAAAAGAGCATGGATGATCTCTTATGAGTGTGGACCTGAAATTTCTTTTGAACTATTCTTCTTGAATATATTTGCTGTAATCCTGAGCCATTGCCACAAATTCCAAATTTATATGAAATTATAAAAGTAATAGGGATTTGTAACTTTAAATTGCACCACAACAAGCCCTTTAATTAAACTGTTGAGGCTGCAAGTGTGGATTGAACGCGACAACCTTAGGAACTCTAAAAAGGGTTTGCCCAGCCTTCTGCAGCATTTTCAACAATTCGTAACAGGAAATTCAACTGGAAACAAAATTTAGATTTTTTTCGTATTCAAAGAAAAAAATTTGTAATACTTGTGCTAATATATGCGTTAGATGGTTTGAGATCAGCAAAGCTATCACTAAACAAGTATTTTTTTAAGTTGCACAATATTTAGCTTCCTTAAAAAGAAAAAAAGATGAAACTTTTTTCATCTGTGATTTGACAGTCATTTACATGTTTCTGACAACATATACATGTCCGATACACATGAGTGCACAGCAGCCTTGTATTTTTCAACGTGAACATCAGATAATATGTGGTAAGCACATATTTGAGTAGGTGGTTTACAAGGGATTTCTGTGACATTTGTATTGTATTACTTTCTATGTACCTTAGTTTCTATGTGCTTTCTATGTACTTTAGTTCATAAGTGAACTAAAATTCATAAGTGAATGGGGCAGACTTCAGGGTATGAGCCTGACATGAACTTTCTCCCTTCACTTCTTTTGGGTATTAAGCAGTTAGCTCAGTATAGTTCAGTGGTCACTTAAGAAAATCACAAAGTTCCATAAGATTTGGGGTCAAGATGCTTTAATATTCTTGCTTATGATCCGTATGATGTATCAAAAATTATGTTTATTCAGTTCTCAAAAATGAAACTGGATGGGATAGTATTTGTTGATTAGATTTCATTGTATATTAAATAATTTGAAGAAACAGGCAGGCACAAGCTAGATGATATGGGAAGCTTGGCTTAAGAAAGAAAACAAAACCACAAACCTCAAGTATACATGAAAGTACTTAAATGACAGAAAAATATCTTGGACTATAATAAAAAGCAAACTGAAGGAATTATTATAGAATGTCCTTAAACTTATAGAAAATTATGTAACCAGTAAAGGTATAAATAAAGAAGACAATTTTATAGTATCAGGCCATATTTCAGGCCTGGGCTTGATGCCCAGATTTTTATAGAAATGTACCATAAACTCAGTATTCAACTGACTGTGATTGATATTCCTTTACATTTATGAAATTTATACAGATTGATTAACTCATCACTTGCCTGAAGCAGCATCCCCTCCAGTCATTCTGCCCCCATCCCACTGCATTCCACTCTATCCTCCACATGCCTCCCTAGCGCCGTGCCTCAAATCTCACTCTGCCACCTTCCTGCTAAGCTTCAGCACTTCCCCAGTGCCTATGAGCAGAGCAGGGTAATGGAGCCTTGGCGTACAGTCCAAGGAAGCCACAGTAATCACATATATCTGAGTACCAGTGTTTTATCTTAACAATTCATTCGTATTTGCAGTATTTTCCAGCCTGTGCTAATTTTACTACAAAACTGTTTTAAATTGCTTACCAGAAATAAAATTGATGCTCAAGAAGGGGTTCCAAATGATATTCTTTGACATACCTTAGTATACATTTTCCCATGTGAGAGGCGTAAGTCCATAATATCAAGTCAAAATTGCTTAGCCTAAAGCCCTTCCATAACTCCTCTGGAGTCAAGGAATCCTTTCATTGTAAAGGTAGTGTCTTCTCAGAATGGGATCTAATCCAGTCGAAAGTTCCATGGTAGTGCAAATTAAACTACTAAAAAAGAGAAACCAGCTGTATTTAGATTACTGTTTTGGTTCTTGATTAAAGTCAGCAGGGTTGTTTGGTGGACTATACCATTAGGACACAAACATGAGAAGTCTGAAGGCCACATTGGAGAGAGCTTCTTCTGGTTTAGCAAAGGAGTCAAAATGCACATACTTTGTACAATTTCTTTAGAACCTTCCCCATATGTACTATTTCTATCAGTTTCCCATTGTGATTTATTAAACAAACAAATATATATGGAGCACATATATGCCAGACACTATTTTAGGCACTGTGTATCGAACAGTAAATAGGATAGATGAGAGTTCTATTCTCCTATTTGATGTCACAGGGAGGGGACAGACAAAAAACAAATAAGAAAATTAATCATTTTCATGTGCAGAATTAAACAGTGATAAGATAGGCTGTGTGTTGTGGCTCACGCCTGTAATCCCAACACTGGGAGGCCGAGGTGGGCAGATCACTTGAGGTCAGGCATTCAAGACCAGCCTGGTCAATGTGGCAAAACCCTGTCTCTACTAAAAATACAAAAATTAGCTGGTTGTGGTGGCACACGCCTGTAGTTCCAGCTACTCAGAAGGCTGAGGTGGGAGAATCGCTCGAACCCAGGAGGTGGAGGTTGCATGAGAGGAGATGGCATCGTTGCACTCCAGCATGGCTGACAGAATGAGACTCCATCTCAAAAAAAAAAAAAAAAGAGAGAGAGTTACATGATAACTCTTAAATTGTGTGTCAGAAAAGGCAGCTGAGAGGAGTAGATCTAAAATTATTATTAATTTTTTTTTTTTTTTGAGACGGAGTCTTGCTCTGTCACCCAGGCTGGAGTGCAGTGGCGTGATCTCGGCTCACTGCAACCTCTGCCTCCCGGATTCAAGCAATTCTCCTGCCACAGCCTCCCAAGTAACTGGGATTACAGGCATGTGCCACCATGCCCGGCTAATTTTTTTTGTATTTTTAGTAGAGATGAGGTTTCACCATATTGGCCAGGCTGGTCTCGAACTCCTGACCTTGTGATCCACCCACCTCAACCTCCCAAAGTGCTGGGATTACAGGCGTGAGCCACCGTGCCCGGCCTAAAATTTTTTTAAATAAAAATGTATTATGGAATGAAACTCTTTTTAAATAAAGAAATTGTAGGATCATCTTATTCCGTGATCAGTCTTGAAGGTAACAAGCAGGGAAAGCAGGAGGTGGTTTGCTATAAAAAAAAGAAAAGAAAAGAAAATGACCCTAGGCTCTATCAGGTTTTCCTAGCAGGGAATTATGGCTAGCTCAGAACATTGTCTTTCATCAGCCCTTTTAGGATTTCAGATGCTTAAACATAACATGGGTTATTGTAAAGTAATTAGGTAGGTTTTTTGAAAAGCATATAAGAACATATATAAAAATAATTTATCTTCCCATGTCCCCTTTGGTAAGGGCTGAACACTTATTTAAATGATGTTGCCATTGTTCAAAATAGCTTTGGACCTTTGGATCTGTCTTTCAGAATTTGCTTCCTAAGCCATTTAGAAGCTACTAGCAAAATCATTTTCTTTTAATTTTGTTATCTCTCCTTGTCCTCTTTGCATTTAAGCTTTACTGATCTTAGGTTCCTTTTTTCTTGCAGCAGAGGGTCCCTAAGGACCATTATGCTCCCAGGCTGTAGCTAAGAGAATGGTGATAGGAAAACTGAGTTTGTGTATTAGTTGGGATCCAGTCAGGGGAGAGGAATCAGAGTGCAATTTAGATAGGAAAAGTGTGATATAATTATCATATAAATTATGCCAGGAGATTGAGTAACAAGGGACTGGCTAGTAAGAAATAAAGATAACTCTAAAGAATATTGGCCAGGCGTGGTGGCTCACACCTGTAATCCCAGCACTTTGGGAGGCCGAGTCAGGTGGATCATTTGAGATCAGGAGTTCGAGACCAGCCTGGCCAACATGGTGAAACCCCATCTCTACTAAAAATACAAAAATTAGCCGGATGGTAATGGCACGCATCTGTAATTCCAGCTACTTGAGAGGCTGAAGCAGGAGAATCGCTTGAACACAGGAGGTGGAGGTTGCAGTGAGCCAAGATCACGCCACTGCACTCCAGTCTGGGTAACAGAGTGAAACCCTGTCTCAAAAGAAAAAAAAAAGGGAATTGATGAAGCCATTTATGGGAGGTGTCCCAACAGAAACACTCTGCTACAGAACGGCTCGGGGTGAGGGAAGTACTGAGAAAACTGCTGGTCACTGGGTGCTGGGAGCATCATGCGTCCCAGAGCCGAGTGCTGGAGAACAGGCGCCTGCCAAGTGAGAACACCAGAACAGAGAAGAAAAAACACCCTTCCTCCTGTGTGGTCTCTTCAGTGCCCTTTCCTGACAAAGTTTAATGCTATGACAGGTAGCAAAGGAAGAATATTTTAAGGACACAGGTTCATTTTCACAGAGCAAGCAATTAAGGGTGAATTTGCACATGGAAGGCCATAAATGAATAATTGGCACAGTTTATAAAATACAGTTTTACATGGTGCACTGAAGGAGTCCAACTAACATACTTTTTGGAGCTACCTGCTTGCTATGACTAACATAAAAACTGATAACATGCTTAATGGAAATAAATGCTTGGTCAAATTTTCATTATACCATAGCTGCAGAAGGAAAAAATAAGTCAAAATATGACTCTGTGTGTGTATACACATGTGAGATATCAATATATCTGGACCTAGAAATATAGATACAGGTATCTTTCTGACATAATGCTATGGGTATAAGGGTGCCAACACAGCTTTCATGGGAAGATCTATCATTTTTTCTGATATTATATTCACTTTACTGTTTGGGTTTTCAAATGGCCATAATATTTTCAGTACCTTAGTGAAATAATTATTATAGTTGAAGATAAATTTTGTTGTTGTGGCTGTTTTATCTTAAAATGTTTCCTACTTGACAAAAAAAAAGAGAATCCTGTATCACTATCCCTTTCCTTTTTAAAAATCATACTGGTCTATGAAAATCAAATATGGAAACCATTATAGTCAACTAACTATAAATATAAATTGTGGCAAGTCACTATAACCCTTTTGTGAAATGTACAAGAAGAAGTTTTGCATTTAGAAATCAAAAACCAATTGTCGCCTGATGCCCAACAACAAGGAGACATAAATTCATCAATGGAACTTAATAGCCAGGGTCATGTACTTTATGTTCTTTGTCTCTGCTTAAACTAACCATTTCCAGGTATCATTATCACTGTTTTTCAGATGACAAAAACCAGATGGAGTTAAATAATTGTTTTTCAAAATACTGTAGTTGGTAAATAGCAGAGCCAAGAGTTAAGTAGGAGTCTGAATGGCTCCAAAATGTTTCAGATTTAAATAGACGTCTGACTGCCTCCGAAAACCTTTCAATGTCTAGAGAAAGACAAAAACTGAATTAAGGGTTACAAAATGGGATTTTCAAAAAATAAAGACCAAAAGATTATACACTTACATATTTTATGTATATTTCCTAGAGAAAGGAAGTGTAAAAAGGAACTTCATAACTTGTTTTCAAATGTATATATGAATATAATGCATGTAAAATAATATAATGTATGTAAAACTCAGTAACTGTTTTCATTTCCACCAAAGCAAATGTTAAGTGCAGTAGAATATACCACAGCAAGTAGAAAAGTCCCTCTGAATTGTTAATACACGTTGGTGTATCAGGAAGGAATGTGCTTGTTGTAGATTTGAGGACAGTAGCTTAATCAGATATAGATTATATACATGGTAACCAGAAGTCCAGATATGGATGGTTGCTGTGATTGTTTCAGTAGCTCAGTATTAGAGCCAACCTTGGCCTTCCTCTCATAGTTACACAATTGCTGCTACAGTTTCAGCTATCACATCTCCATTCAAGCAGGAAGGGCAAAGTGGTATGCCAGCTATATATGACTCATTTCATCAGCTTTTCTCAAACATCCTCAACTGCTTTTGGTTTTGATCTCATTAACCAGTGCTTGGCCTAATGTCCTTCCAGAAAGTTACAAGGGAATTTGGGGAAGCAGGGAATAACATTGTCAGGACTGGCTTAGACCATGGGTCAGCCAAACTCTGCCCTGGGGGCCAAGTTCAGCTCATACTTGTTGTAAATAAAATTTTGTTGGAATACCTCTATACCCCTTTATTTACACATTGTCTATGGCTCCCTTCATGTTACAGTGGCAAAACTGAGTAGTTGCGGCCGGGCGCGGTGGCTCACGCCTGTAATCCCAGCACTTTGGGAGGCCGAGGCGGGCGGATCACGAGGTCAGGAGATCGAGACCATCCTGGCTAACACGGTGAAACCCCGT
The DNA here is from genome assembly GCF_028858775.2 of Pan troglodytes. Classification (NCBI taxonomy): domain Eukaryota; kingdom Metazoa; phylum Chordata; class Mammalia; order Primates; family Hominidae; genus Pan; species Pan troglodytes. The sequence continues at coordinate 34,668,302 of NC_072412.2, forward strand.
CTCTACTAAAAATACAAAAAATTAGCCGGGCGTGGTAGCGGGCGCCTGTAGTCCCAGCTACTCGGGAGGCTGAGGCAGGAGAATGGCGTGAACCCGGGAGACGGAGCTTGCAGTGAGCCGAGATCGCGCCACTGCACTCCAGCCTGGGCGACAGAGCGAGACTCCGTCTCAAAAAAAAAAAAAAAAAAAAAAAAAAAAAAAAAAAACTGAGTAGTTGCAACTGAGACCATATAGCCTGCAAAGCCTAATTATATTTACTCTCTGGCCTTTTACAGAAAAGTTTGCTGACACCTGGATTAAACCAATCATGATCCTTTGCCTGGGGCTGACCATATGGACACTTTGGGGGTAGCTGGGCTTCCATTAAGCAAGGAAGGGGAGAAAGGATATTGGAAAGAACCAACAATATATGTCTCACAGGTGGTCACCTGGTCCAATTAATTATATACAAGACCCAAAAGTGATAATATATTTTCGGTTTTAAGTCACAGAGTCTCCTTGAATATGTTTTTCTACTCCTTCTTTTCCTCAAGACCCAACTAAGACACTTTAGAAAGGCAGAAATTTTGCAAATACACAGTATCAAATTATTGACAATGTTGTGACAGACAGTGAATTCATTTCTAGTTTTCTGACTTTTACTAAGTTACTGTCAGAGTAGATCTTAAATCCATATTTTATTGATTGACACTTCCCTTTAAACTGTTTATTTTAGGTTCTTGCATACACTGAGGGACTTCACGGAAAATGGATGTTCAGCGAGATACGAGCTGTATTTTCAAGACGTTACCTTCTACAAAACACTGCTTTGGAAGTATTTATGGCAAACCGAAGTAAGTCCCCTTAAATATTTTGAAAGAAAATGTGCTCATATTTACATGTTATTCATTTACATGGTATGATAATGTCTTGATTTTTCCTACTGTATTTCTGATGTGCTCTAGCTTAAACAAACAAAAATTCTTTTTAAAAAATAAAAAAAGAATGAATTTGTTTGAAATGTTAGCCCTAGGTTTCTCATGGATAAAGTTATACTGAAAGCTGATTTTTCGTGAAGATTCATTAGCTTTAGAAATAAATCATGATATGCACTTGAAGATGACTTGTAAAATTGATGGCTAACTTATCCTGCAGTTTTCTAAACTCTGTTTTTTTTCTTCTTACCACAGCCTCAGTTATGTTTAATTTCCCTGATCAAGCAACAGTAAAAAAAGTTGTCTATAGCTTGCCTCGGGTTGGAGTAGGGACCAGCTATGGTCTGCCACAAGCCAGGTAATTATATCGTATTACATATTATCTATGGCTTGTTAACATATTTCAATCTCAATATTATAGCAATGTAAATGTGGTTATAACATTATAATTATTTCAGAGACCAAAGAATTTTCTTTCTCTGAAGGTTATTTGTAGGGATAGAGATTATGAAAATAGCTATTTTGAGAATGACAGAATGATTAGGGCAGATTTTTATTTAATACATATAAATAACAAAGTAAAAAATTTGATTGCATATCATAGCTAGCATATAATTAAGACATTCTTGCTTGTTAAAATCTTACAGGAAACATACCAAAAGCCTGAAGATCATAAATGATTAATTGCTATGTAATAGCATATAAATAATGTTTTTATAAATGCCATATATAAATGCTTCTTAATTAAAACAATAAAACCCTGAGAGTTTATTAAGGGTAATAGTCATTAATTATGGTATAGTTGTAACCACATTTCCTAGATTTTCATCTTGGTATTTTAGAAGAATCATTTTGAAATCTTATATTATTAAAAGATACTAATGTAAGTAGAAAACATAATCAGTAGTTACTTATATTGCTGATATCAGTTTGTCATTTTTGGCTCGAAATAACTGAATACCTTACTAAAAGTGGCTTAAACAATAGGGGTGTGTGTGTTTAATATAAAAGATCGGGAGTTAAGGTGCTGCCAGTATTGGTTCAGAGGTTCAGTGATGTCAGAACTCTGTTGGCTTTGTATTCACAAAATCACCACTACTTCTTCAGCTACTACATCTTCACACAACTGCATTACAGTAGGAAAAAGACACAAAGGATTTCTCTTTAAGCTTCTCTGTTTTAGGAAGAATGTATTTCTCAGAAGCCTAAAGCAATCTTTATCTTAAGTCCCTTTGGCCAGAATACAGTCACCTTCCCATTCCTAAAACAATCACTGCCAAAAAGGTGTGAGTTCTGTTGGCTTAGCCCAATCATTCCCTAGGTTTTATGGAAAAAGATACCTCTGATTCTTTGCCAGCTCCTACATGAACAAAAGAGGATTTCCGTTGATGAAGAACAAAGGGAGATTGACTTTAGGTAGATACAACAATGTCTACCACATAGACTGTTAAGTCCTTGAGAATTATTGCACAGCACTGTATGGATGGAAAGGAAAACTAATCTTTGTCTATCCTCCCTTAAATAGGCTACAGACAACTGAAAGACAGGGACTGAGTTTTATTTAACCTTTAATCTACAGGACCTAACACAGTGCCTAATTGCAGCAGTGCTTTTTAAGTGCTGTTTAGCTGGGGTTACCTTGTATTGCAACTTATCTATTCTCTTTAAGCTTACAGTATGAGACCAATTCACTGACATGCATACACATGCTCAAGATATTTGCTAGTAGAATGACAAGATTAAACTAAGATATTAGTAGATAATGAAGCACTTATATAAAATACAGGTCAAAGAAAAATGCATTTCATCTATCAAAGAAAATGAGGTTAGTTCTGCAAGACTTGTTCTTATTGAATCTAAGCTGACTCATAATAATCATTACTTCCTTTCCCAAGTGCTTACATACTATTTGTTTAATCATCAATTCAAGAATTTACTCAGGAATTGACATTAAGAACTTACGAATGGGCCTAACTTTTTCCTATTTAAGAATAATCTCCTGTCTTCTGGCGTATTTCTCAATGACCATGATTCCTGAAAGATTACTAATAGAGGTTTCTATATGGCATGTATAATTTCCATCAGTATTCTTTGACTTGTCTGTACCGGAATTCATTTAAAACAATCAGAAGCTCTTTTATTTTATTTCTTACCTATTATGAGTATTGTTTCCCTTTTAACCACATTTGGTCTCTTTTTGACGTTTGGAAGATCATTTTTTTTTTTTTTCTTTGAGACAAGGTCTCACTCTGTCACCCAGGCTGGAGTGCAGTGGCGTGATCTCAGCTCACCGCAGCCTTGATGTCCCCAGGCTCAGGAGATCCTCCCACCTCAGTTTCCCAAGTAGCTGGGAATACAGACATGTGCCACCATGCCCAGCTAATTTTTGTATTGTTTATAGAGATGGGGTTTCACCATGTTGCCCAGGCTGGTCTCGAACTCCTGGACTCAAGCAATCCACCCATTTAAGCCTCCCAAAGTGCTGGGATTACAGGCAACAGTCACCATGCCCAGCTGGAAGATGATTCTTTATAAGAAAACTGAAAACAAAAGGCAGCTCAGTAGTTTTGGTCTCTCTGTAATTCATAATGCCATTCTATCTTCAAACGTCCTTTTGTTGTCCTTGGCTTATTTTCCCCCAAAAAGCTCAACTAATTATTAGTTTCCTAATAATATTCTTACAGACTCAGTTTTATGTACTTCCCTAGATATACATCCTTAGAAGTACCAAGTGGCAATGGGGAAACACTGCATCTAGGCTTAAACCTGTCACTTAGCTGGGTAACAATAAGCAAGCCTCACACTTAGTAGGAATTCAATAAATATTGGTGGAAAGAATGAATAACACTACTCAAGCAGAATGACATTCTTATCTACCATAAAATGGGGAAAATATCTTTGCAAGAGATATTCTGCCAGAGATATTTTGCAAGATATCTTTGCAAGAGATATTTTGATAATCTTTTGTGCTATGTACAAGGCAATGCCTATTAAGATTCCATGTGAATACTCATGTTAATAATCCATGAGTAACAGAAATAGCCTTAAGTCTGTTGTTCCCAAACTAAACACGAAGGAGTCCTGTGATATCACAGTGAACTCTCAGGGGTGCTGCAGGTCATTTTTTAATTTTTTAGGGAAAAACAGCAACATTTGTCAGATACCACACAAACTATTTGCTCGAGTTAGTTCCAAGTTTCAACTTAGAATGATCAGATAGGGCTGCATCTTTTTCAGTGACACCTCTGAGAAACTGGTGTTTGGTGGCTACTGTCTTCAAAAACAAGAGCCATATGAAAAATCAGTGTGGAACAGGAAATGAGTGTGGTGGTGTCAGATCTGATTCCAAGGTTTCAGAAGCTGTGCAGTTTCCAACAGACATACACACCCCATTAGTAAATGTGGTTATTTAAGAATGAAATATAAATATTTCTCTTTAAGTTTATGAGTATTGTATTTTCAAATAGCTACTCAGTTGTTAAGATGTTAAATATTTATTGAGTTGTTAGAGCTAACTACTTAATAAACAGAATTGTAAGATATTTCTCTTGGTCAAGGAGCACTATGAAAAATTATGGAGATACTAAGGGTGCCATGAATTGAAAAAGTTTGAGAACCTCTGTCAATCAGTTTAAAAACCCAGTAGCTTTATCATACTTTTCTAAATACAACTGCTTTTGTTATTTTTAGATGAACACATTGAACCTGGAAAGTTTCATAATTTGGACCAATGATCATGGTTTATTCCCTTAGGCTGTTCCTATGTCCCTTCTTCTGGACCCATGCATTTTTTCAAAGTTCCCAGTTGTTTATATTTTACACCATTGCAGGGATAGATATTGTATGGGCAGAGGCTGTGCATGTGTACACACTCTGTGTGTGTGAAGGCAAGTCGAAGAAGTTCATTGATAGACATTAAGTCAAATGCATGTAAGCAGGTACCTGACTACCTACCTACCTACCTAATTAACATGGAGCAGATTTGCTGTATTGTTTAAAAGCTACTTGATTTAAGTATAGTTTTACTTTTTTTCTTGTTGATTTGTGACTCATTTGCAGCTGTGATTTGACAAATAAGGTTGCTTTCAAATTGTTTTATCCTGAGTAATTAAGTGTATCTTCTCTATAATAGAATTCTCAAATATTGCTAATTTCTACAATTAAAATATATTTTCTAATTCATCTAAGAAGGATAAACCATAAATTATTTTAAGTTGATTATCAAAGCAATATATTAGTTAATATTGGATTTTTTAAAGTTATGAATTAAAGAGACTATGTTTGTTATGCTGTGCTTAATTGCTAGGAGGATATCATTGGCCACTCCTCGACAGCTTTATAAATCTTCCAATATGACTCAGCGCTGGCAAAGAAGGGAAATTTCAAACTTCGAATATTTGATGTTCCTTAATACTATTGCAGGTAAGATGTCTCATTCTTTAATCTAATAATATGTTTATGTTCATCAAAATCATGGTAATGTAGCCTGATATAATACATTTTTCTCTTTGGAATTCAAATGCATCATTAGAGTAAATTTTGAAGCACTCACATTAAATTTTATCAGAAACTGTGCAAGCTCATACCAAACTTTTAGATGCATTTATTGTTGAAGAGGCTTTTCCTTGCTTTCCTTCTGCCATTTCCTTTGCTGACAGCTTTGTCTGAAGGTTTATTAGAGTCAACAAACCATTGCCAGAGTGTCTGGAAATAATAATGGGAAAAGTAATTTCACTACTTTGTCATTCTCAGCAATAGCAGCTAGACAGGAGAATAACAACAGGATTCTGCCTAGTACAGATGTCACCTGGATTATGGCATGATTAGGTTACAGCATCTTTTTTTCTTAAAATCTTCAAATAAAAATACAAAATCAGATTACATTTTCTAAATTATGAGTAACTGCCATCAACCTTTGCAGTAGCATGCTTGCAAATCAAAAGGAGGTAGTGGCTTTGTTTTCTGCTAAATCAGTGGTTGTCAGTGGTTAAACATGTCTATGAGATTTAAGTACTTCATCTTTTTTCTTAAGCTCCAAAAGCCCTTATTCATGATGAATTACAAAGAGTTTACTTCTATAAACCAGGCTCTACAAAAAGTTTTTGCAATTAGATGAATTCAAATAACCACATAAATAAAGGTGCTTACCATAATTATTGTTGTGTTATGAATGAATGCTCACAACCGTGTATTTAGAGCTGTGTACTTCTCTGAATCATTACTTTAAAAATATAACTATGTAATATTACTCTTTTTTAATCTATCATACATAGTGTGACTAAAGATACTATAGGTATATATTAAATGCGGGTAATATAGATATGTATTAAATAGACAAAACTTGATTTGTCCACAAAAGGGAATAAAGCTATTTGATATATTAAAATGCTTTTTCACTTTAATCCCAATACATTCATGTATATATATGTTCATATATACATGCATTTATTCATATGTGTAGTACATACACATATATATCTTGAATAAACCTGTTTACTCCCTCAAAGATAAATGTGTTATACTATTTAATTAGCACATTATTTATAAATAGAATGAATTTAAACATCTGAAATGTAAAGAACTTAATTTCATGAGCATATTAAAGTAAATAGCATGGTGTAGCAGAAAGAACGTAACTTTCAACACCAAAGAGAAGAGGGAGAGAATCCCAGATCTGCCAACTTTCTGTCCTGGAGCATAAGTTGAATTTTAACTTTTAACTCTATCGTGGACTTTTAATATTTTAATAGCAATATTTAATATGTTTACATCTGTTGTAATAACTGGTATGTTTGGTCTTACATCATCTTGTTTTATACTTTTTTTTAATGTTCTCTTGCTTTTTATATTGTTTGTTCTCTGGCTTTACGAATGCTTTTTTGCTCAGTGCTCTTGTGATTTAAAATGTAAGCACCTTGTTATTAATTCCCCTAGAGACATTACATTTTTAAAAGCCTTATAAACTATTTTTCTTAATTTGAACTCAAAAATCAATTAACATTTTTAAATCATACCTAAGACAAAAACTTCAACTCAATTTTATTTCTCATTCATTGCTTATATTCGCAAATATAAATTACTAGCCAGAATCCAGATTATTATTAACTTCACACTCTGGGGTCTACGTCTTTTTGCAAATTAAGAAAGATTTCAAACTATTGAAATTATGTGTTCATGCAGTATATTATTTTCAGCTATGTGGATCTTTACCTGATTTTTCGGGATGATATTCTCTGTACATTCTTGTGTAACAGTTTTCCATATTCCCTGTATTAGGTTTTTATATTATCTGCTCTTGAGAGACCTATCAAGACTTAGTATCATTAGACACCATTAGGTGATTTTTTTCCCTTGGCTGTGGTAGCTATTTGGAGCTGTTGGATATAAAACTGGAGGGCAGGGTGATACACCTCACTTGCAGTTCAGTTTCCAATGTAGCAGGCATTCATATTAAATGGTTTTGCTATTCTAAAATGAGATTTTCTCCAGGCTCTGGATGGAATGTTTTCTAGTTCATTGTTTTAAAGGTCTCTTCTAGTCTCCATCCCTTCCCACTGCATTTTACTCATGTAAGGTCAATTTCCCACAGTGTGGTACAGTACCACCTATAACTACCACCCACTTCATGCCTGTTACTTTCTGGGAGTCTCTTTATCTGTCCAACTCTGGAAAGGTTGCTGTGTCTAAATCTGGATAGAGATAACATTGTCATCCCTTCTAAAAGTTACACCTGAGCAGTAGAGAGCCTAATATGCTTTTTTCTATTTGGGACAATCTTTGGGTTTCTGAGCCAGAGCATGCAGACTCTGGTGGGAATTTAAAAGCATCTTTCTATTCTTTTTTGAATCGTTGAAGTCTGTTTTATTTATAACATGAAGATTATATGGGCCACTGATTTTTTCAAAAATTACTGGGTACTTACTTCCTTTGCAATTATTATGACTAAACATGAAAGCCTGACTATTGTAAGCAATGGGATAAAAATTAACAATAGGGACTAGGAACACAGAACACTTACAGTCTAGATGAATAAGTGAAATACACGTAAATAAGACATTTTAAGATGGCTGATAGTAAATGCTGAATCATTGCTATCGTGAATGCTGCATGAGCTTAGCAGAGGGGAGGCATTTTAAAATGTGTTTGGGGAGAAAAAAAGAGAAGAGCTTCACAAATTTCTGCCAGTTGTATATATATGGTGTATTCAGTGGACAGAATTATCATACCTTCTCTGGAGTAGAGAATTATATATAATATTGGAGCCTTAGAGAAGAGCCAGATTATAAAGAGGCTTTTAGGAGTCAGTATAGTGTTAGGGTAGAAGGGAATGCGATGTGGAGTTTTAGAAAAATTAAACTGATAATTATGTATGGCATAAATCAAAATTGAGATTCCTTAGCATGAGTGCTATAAGGGGAGTATTACAGTAGTAATAGTAAATTGTTACTGAATATTTACTATGTACCACATATTCTATTTTTCCCTGACTACAGAAGCAAGTAAAGTATGGTTTCTGCCTTTAAAAAGATCATAATATAGTGAGGAAGCAGATGTATACCAGTAATTCCACTAAAAAGTATTGGAATATATATAATTGTGTACAATTTTATAATGTATAAAAAAGTATTATAATGGGAGTATATGTGAAGCCATTTGAGGTAGTCAAATCTAGGAGCCATTATTTATAACTAAGAGAGCAGAAAAAGCTTCCCATAGGTGACATTTAAATTGGGAATTGAAATATGATTAAGAATTCACTAGGAAGTAGGCAGAGGGCATTCCAAGAAGAAAATGTGAGGTGAAGATTTTGGATGAGCATATGGCAGCAGGTATGGCAAAAAGAGAGTAAACGACACTTTGTACAATATCATTATACAAAAAAGTTTCACTGTAATTTGTTCTAGTTCAGTGGTTATCAAAGTGTAGTCCCCTGACCTGCACTATTACCTTGGAGACCTGTTAGAGATTCTGATCCTCAGACTCCTCCTCAAGCCTACAGAATCAGAAGCTGGCAACCTGCCTTTCAGCAAGCCCTCTAGTTGGTTCTGATACAAAAAGTTTGAGCACAATTGCATTAGCCATTTAAGACCTAATTATCAGGACAAGATTTGCATATAAAACATTTAAAACATAGAAGAAAGTACAGGATTAAGTGCCATTCAGTGTAATAAAAGTTTAGAGAAGTGAGAGATTAATATGAAATAGTCTACTCGAGGAAACCTTGGAAAAGATGAGCTTTAAATGAACTCTTTAAGGATTTTGTCAGATGTAGATGACTATCCAGGCAAAATAAACCGTAATAAGTAGAATGACAATTGAAAAAAAATTATGAATATGAATATCCTGAGGTACTCTCCCTGGATATATTCCTATTAATTTAATTCTTCCTTTGCTATCATCCTGAAATTTTAAATAGGAGTGCCAGTTTAAACTGAGCACCAGCATTAAAGACATGGGTGATGGTTTTCTTAGAGAAGCTTCAGTAATGCCATGACTGAATACTTGTTAGTACAGCAATTAGATTTGCCTGTTTTCCTGATTGGTGGACAGTGTGTATCCATTCATCTCTTCTTATCAAATCACCCTTCAGAGTTCTCTTATGATCCTAAAATAAAGAGTGCTCTAAAGATGTTAAGTTGTACCAGTATCACTTTAACGAACACGGGTCCTAAAAATAATCATACTATTTTATAACACTGTTTTAGGGATACGGTTATTGTTCAGGAAGTATTTATTTCATTTGATTGATTGAAACTTAAGATTTATCATTTCTAGATAGGATGTTAGTCTTCTTTTTGACAAATGTAATTTCTTAGGTAATCTAAAGCCAAGACATGGTTGGCTTATATTTTGTCATAATATGTTTTAAACATTTTTATTTGATATCAAGATTCAGAAAAAAAATAGTATTGTTATTATGTCTTTCTTTCATTTTTCCTATTGAAACATTCCTTGGCCGGGCGCAGTGGCTCACGCCTGTAATCCCAGCACTTTGGGAGGCTGAGGCAGGTGGATCACGAGGTCAGGAGATGGAGACCATCCTGGCTAACACGGTGAAACCCCGTCCCTACTAAAAATACAAAAAAATTGGCTGGGCGTGGTAGCGGGCGCCTGTAGTCCCAGCTACTCGAGAAGCTGAAGCAAGAGAATGGCGTGAACCCGGGAGGCGGAGCTTGCAGTGAGCGGAGATCCCGCCACTGGACTCCAGCCTGGGAGACAGAGCGAGACTCCGTCTCAAAAAAAAAAAAAAAAAAAGAAACATTTCTTTGTTAATAATAAGAACTCAGAAAAAAATAGTAAATAATAGTTTATGACTATTGAATAATTTATAATGTGCCAAACATTGTTCTAAGGACTTTATATGTATTTGCTCATTTAATCCTCACAATAGCCCCATGAGTTAGGTTCTGTTCTTATCCCCATTTTACAGAGATGAGGTAGAGAGTAGCTAAATAACTTGGCCCAAGTCATAGGGCTAATAAGTGACACAGTCGGGATTCAAACCTAGGCAGTTTAGCTCCAGAGTCTTCATTCAGTTACTACAGCGTACTGTTCCAGGATATTCCTGGTACCATACAACTTCACCTCCAGTCACCAGCTTTAACTTATTAGCTGCTTTTAAAACCTAAATAATTAATGATTTAAAACAATTTTGTAATTTTCTTTTACATTTCATCAAATTAACCCTTTGAAGTTTATTTATTGGCATGACTTTTGTAGATACTGATATTCTAGTACTAGATCTGGGCCTGGAATTACTATCTTTAATGTAGAAGCTGGCACTGTTTTCAGTTAAGCTTTAGATCAAGAGAAAAAGACTCTGAGACAGAGATTTGCTTGAGGATTTTTATTGAAAAGCCCTTGGGATCAACATCTGTGGGGGAGTGAAGAAGTTAGAACTGGGCAGAAGGAGGATTCAGACCTCAGTGCACTTGTGACAAAGGCTTCAGTAGATCCCACAGGGTGCCTGGGGCTGGGGTAACCGTTCAAAGTTGTCTTGGCTTGAGGCAAGGGAGCCAGGTCTTCATTACCTCCACTCTGCAGTCATTGGATGCAGACTCCTGGGAAGGAGACATGACTGGATTGGGGGCTTTCTTCTAATGATAGCAATTCTTCGAGATGGACATAGCTGAACACCACCAGCCATCAACACCACCAGCCATCATTGCTCCCAGCATCCACCATACCAGCAGTTCTCAGACTTCAGTGTATCCAAAGCAGGATTGCTAAAACCCAGATCTTTGGTCCCCACTGCCATAAGTTCTGATTTAGTAGGCTTGGATTGAGCCGCAAGAAGCTGCATTTCTAAGAACTCCCCATTTGATGCTGATGCCATTGATCTAGGGACCACACTTTGAGAATTACTGCCCTATATATATATCTTTAAAAGACATACCTAAAAATAATTTTATTAATCTTCATATAGCACCGTCAGTATCACACATTTTGACTCTTATGATAGGGCATCCTTAGCATTTTATGTGCATTTTATCTTCCCAATGAGAAAAAAAGTTTTGCTCAGTAAATACCCATGAAATTAAGTTACTTAATATTTATTTTTGTAAATATTTGCAGGATGTTGTGATCTATTACGTAAATTCACTAGAATTACTGGACGAGGGATTCTTTAAACCTCTTGGAGTAAAGAGAAGTGTTACAGAATTGGAATCTGGTTGACAAGATGAAACAATCTTTTCTGGCTTCACATGTTTAAAAATATAGGTCAATGTGACCTAATAAATTTCATATTTTCTATAAATATTATCCACAAATATTCTATAAATAATTCTAAGACTTAGATTAAAACAGTACCAAACTGTACATTATTATTACACCCTCAGATTTATCTTTTTTCCCAAAAATATTATTTTAGTATGAAATGCAAAGTACATTTTGTGACCCATTTCTTAAAAATGTCTCATACTTGACCAATTTCACTTTTCTCCTTTCTAGATGCTTTTAAAAATAAGATTCTGTATAAAGCACATGGTCTCAGTATCAGAGTATTAATGCATTATGCAGACTTTTTACACCCTCCTGTGGTATGTGTACATGTGCATAATTGCATATAAATAAACACACATTTACTGTATGTAAGTTTTGTAAAGATACTTTACATAGAAGTATCTTGCCAAAAGAAGCTTGCCAAATATTCAGGAAACGTATTTAAAAGACATCTAAAATCCCATAAATGTGCTCTTAGGCTTTGTTTTATTCTATTTATAAATTTAATGAATGTTCATTATAGAAAATTGGAAATACAAAAAATGGTAATTTTAAAAATTAAACCACTCAAAAGTCTAACCGTAAATATCACAGTTGACATTTGGGTGATTTTTCTGTTTTTCATTCTCTGTGTGTGGTGTGTCATTGGGAACCTGTAATGTATACAGGTTTGCTTTCTACTTTTTCCATTTCACTAAATATTCTTTGAAGACATGACTTTTAAAACTACATGAGAGTCCAACCTAGAAATATGGCATAATTTATTTAACTATTTTTGAAACACTTGATTTTTTTCAAAGAACATTAAATTTTAGATGATTGTGTAAAATAATCTTAATGATACTTAGAGTTCTACTAAAAATGTGGTTTCAACTTTCAGTTCCCAAATTGACCTGATTTCTGTTCGTTTTCTGAAAAATACAACCTATGCCTTATTTTATACCTTGTTAGATAATATTATGGAAAAGATATTAAAGCCTGTAATTCTTGCATTTTAAAAAATAGGAGAGTGACCACTAACACAGCTTTGTGTAAATGATCCCCTGTTAAACTTGAGAATTTTTTTTAAGGATTTTGAGTTGTTTTTCATATGATCAGCTAATGAATTCAGCACGACTTCTCCAACCCCAACCTTTTTCTCCTGTTTAGCATTTTCCACTTTTTTACTCTGTGATGAACAAGCCCTCCCTGGTTAATTATGTATATATTTAGCTACTGCATGTGTTGGGCTTATTATTGTCATCTAATTAGATGTAACTTGAACTGCTTGCTTCTAGAAAAATCATTAAAAATTCTTTCCTAATGACCTAGAGATGACAAAATGTCTGTAAAGTGTGAAGAAGCAGACAAGCACAGGAACATCGCTCTTAAAGAGTGTTAATCCAGATGCTGCAATCATCTAATTAAACAATATTTTGCTGTCATTAACATTTTCACCAAGGAATTGCAGTTATAATTTCTTTGTCAGCTGTCTCTAGATCACTTTACCTTCAAAACCAAAGTGCCATATAAAAACATTAAATTGGATGGTTTAATTAAAAAGTTTTTTTAATGAAGAAACATATCCAGTGTTTCTGAGATCTCATTTACTGTGTTTCACTTTTATTATTTGAGTAGATTAGTGTCATAGGCTTGCGGTATTTAATATTCATCTTCCAAGATAAATTCTTATAAGCATAGTTAGCAAAATAAAGTATATGTGTGTGTGTGGAGAGAGAGAGAGAGATAGATAGATAGATAATCTCCACACACACAAATATATATATTTACTTACCACTGCTGGAAAAGGAAAGGACCCTACCAATTATAGCACCAGTGTATTTACTAAATATCAACTATCCTAAAGAAAAAAACAAAACAATTAGTGATTAAACATCTAGGTATGCCAGAGCCTAACGAGTATTACTTTGGAAATAACTCACTTTTTGGATGATTTAATGAACAGTATTTTTTTTCATTTCACAAAGGTGTTCAGTAAAATAATTAAAGGAGTAATACTAATTCATGATTAAAACATATCAATGCAAAACCCCAAAGTGCCACTTAATCACTCTTTTTTTCCATGTAACATTAAATACATTGTGCATTTTTAATTCAAATCAAATACATATATGACTGTCCATTTTACAAGGCTCCTATGCAGAAATTTTTATTAAAAACAAGCATTAATGTCATTAGATTTATTTATAAAGTTTATTATATTTATTAGAATTAAAATAATGCGATAAATCTCTGGTAATGTAAAAATTACTAAAATTTTCTTTTTAGCACTTATTTTCAAAGGACCTCTCAAAGATTATTGAAAGTGAATTACAAAAAAAATGCAGGACAGAATAATAGACATGAAATATGGCTATTGACATCATTCGTTTTGTGTATATGTGTGTGTGCATTTTTAAATCATGCTTTTCTTCTTTGTATTTTTTTCCTAAAATAGTATTTTTCTTTTAACTTTTAGGTTCAAGGAGTACATGTGCAGATTTTTTATAGAGATGAATTACATGTCATGGGTGTTTGGTGTACAGATTACTTTGTCACCCAGGTGATAAGCATAGTACCCAATAGGTAGTTTTTGGATCCTTACCTTCCTCCTTCCCTCTACCCTCAAGCAGTATCCTTTTCTTTCTTAGAAAATCATTTCTATTAAAAGGCTAGTGTCTTCAAATATAGTCTACATTTTTATGCTGTTTGCATTGACACAGTACATTTAAATACTGTGTTTATGTAAATTGGCTTTTTAACAGTTTTCCTTAATATATAAATTATAAAACTTCATCAGAAATTACTTCAACAATTGTGGTTACCTGATTTTCATCTATCAATTAATTTATTTAAGTAATATATGTTACATCTAGATAGGTAGCATCAGCATTATTCTATTAAAAAAATATACACTGGAATACTTGCTTTTCATTAAAATCTACAGATTTTTAAGTAGAACAGCTCCCCCCAGAAAATGGAAGAGCTCTAAACTCTGCCATGGACCCATTTAGGATCCCAGAAATAGCTCTGTCTAGCCAATCTGTACTCTTTGTATATATACATATAAAAAAAATACTGAGCCCTATCAGGTGTCCTAGGTTAGCATACATATGAACTATTAGTAATAAATTTTCAAGTTTAGAATTGTACAGCTTTTATTTTACAATATTGGTACTGTTTTAGCAGATTATTGTCATGTCAAAAGACTTTAATATGGCTCCGAACTCTTGTTTAATCTCATCATTAGTAGTATTCACCATAGACTTAAACACAAGCAGGTTCATTGATTGCTTGAGCTACCTAGCTGTAGATGTTTTCTTCTCGTTTAATGTAGACATTCACAATATCATTCTCTCTCATATATACCTCTACGCCTTTGCATAATCCTCATCTTCTAAAGATAATGTTCTGCAGTTTTCCTTTACTTGACTTATATTTGTTCATCTTCTGAAATTTGGGTCATTTTATTCCATTTTTATTACATGCATATCCATTCCATCAACAAACATTTATTGGGCAGATGGCATATGCCAACACACAGAGATTAAAACAAACAAACAACCCAGCCCTGACATTTATGAGTTTACAGACTAGTGGAGAGGCAGAGAAGTAAACAGCGATGTATATCAGGTATAATAGAGGTCTGTATGAGAAATGTGGTGAGGCAACACAGGGGAAGCCCTAACCTAGCTGTAACCTCATCCCAGTAAATGCAAAGTGGAAGCAACATTCTGCTGCCATTACCCACACCTATATTACATACCCACACCAGTTTATACATTTAAAGCAATATGCAGTTTAGTTGTAAAATGCAAAGCTTCATATAATAAACAGATAAAATAGTCATCAATAAAGTGTTTTCTAAATGTATTAATTAATTTGGTTTGTTGCTTGCAATTGCAGCTTTTGGTTCTTACTCAGATTGTGGTTCTTTTTTTTTCTATTTCACAGTTATGTTTTCCAAATGCTGTAAGAGCAGATATCATTTAATGTAATTTCCTGATGATGAACAAGATAATATCTGCATATCTATGGTACTGTGATAGTACACGTGGTGTGTGCAACCATGGCATACTGGATGAAATTCATATAACTAAATACCAATGAAATAGCTGTTTTGTGTGAATTTTAATGGAAATTTAGAAAATTACTGATAATTGGATCATAACACATTTTTATAAAAAATAATTTTGTTCAACAAAAGTTTTCTTAGGATCCTGTTTCTTTAATAGCTATTCTCTTAACTTCACCTGATCATGTTTTTTCAGTTCCAGTTTATGGGGGGGGGGCCACAGCTTGCTCCCCTAAACTTTCCCCATTCCCACTGTGCCTCAATATCATACCTGAAATATTTAAGTCATTCTACCAAAACATAAGCAGACATATTCACCCTAAGATCCAGCAGTTCTTCGCTAAAGTGAAACAACATAAGATAAAAAAAAATTCATGAACTTAAGGAGTGAAAAAATGTATGATTGACATCTGCCTCTGTAGTTTCTCATCCTAGCTTCAGAGTACTTCTGTCCACTCACAAATTCTCTGCATTCATTCTTGATATAAGTTTAACATAGTATTCTGTGTACTCATAATATAATTTCTAGATATATATTCATTATAATAGAATACCATCATGGCCAGGTGCAGTGGCTCAGGCCTCTAATCCCAGCACTTTTGGAGGCCGAGGCAGGTGGATCACAAGGTCAAGAGTTGGAGACCAGCCTGGCCAACATGGTGAAACCCCGTCTCTACCAAAAATACAAAAATTAGCCAGGTGCGGTGGCGCGTGCCTGTAATCCCAGCTACTCAGGAGGCTGAGGCAGGAGAATCGCTTGAACCCGGGAGGCAGAGGTTGCAGTGAGCCAAGATCGTGCCACTGCACTCCAGCCTGGGTGACAGAGGGAGACACCATCTCAAAATAAATAAATAAATAAATAAATAAATAAATAAATAAAAGATAAAATAGAATACCATCACATAAGCTGCAGATGTGCAGGTCAGTGGGGTGACTTCCTCCATAATTACTTTCAGGGCCTCTGACTGACAAGGCTCTGCTTCCGGGGTTGCAATATTATCTACATCAGCAGAAGAGAGATGAGACACACATGCAGGAAGTTTCAGTGGGCCAAGTCTTGAAGAGACTTTGCTCACATTCTGTAGATTAGAACTAAATCCCGTGGCCATAGCTACTTGTAAGGGAGGCTGAGAAGTGTGGTGTAACACAGGAAGAGGAGAATCAATTACAATAACCAGCCAGTAGCCTCTATCACAGTCTTATAAATAGTAATTCTAGTTACATCTTAAAACAATTATTGAGTGAATTCACTTGAAATGCATTGTTATCAGAGTTAAAGATATGGTTCAATAAATAAAAAGTTATTTTCTTCTGAAATTCAATAGATGCTTTGTAAAAACAGAAACTATTTCATAAGCATTTTGTGTACACAGATTTTTATTTCTGTTTTTCTTTACTAGGACGGACATATAATGATCTGAACCAATATCCAGTGTTTCCGTGGGTGTTAACCAACTATGAATCAGAAGAATTGGACCTGACTCTTCCAGGAAACTTCAGGGATCTATCAAAGGTAACTTTTAAATATATAGAGGTCAGCTTTCTTCATAAGGCTATAGTTTAATAGTATTTCTGTCAGAGTATATATAGCCAGTTAATGTTTGTAAGAAAGTGAAACTGATTATCTTGACTTACATAGTCAGTTTCTAAATCTTACCAATTCTTAGCACAGGAATTAAGCTACAAGAAGATAAACTAGTACTAGCATAGGCAAAATGAAATGGGTATTTGAGAAACAGCAGATGTAGAGAGAGTTTTCTCATATATCCTAGGCTTTAAAGTCAAGGTTAAAAACCTAAAATTAGTAGAAAATATGATGGCAAATCATTTATGTGATATGTTCCTTAGATGATAAGACATTTATATTGACCATAAAATACACACATTGTAGGGAAATATAATACTGAAAAGAAAGTCAGTTAATTTTATCAAGTGTCTGTCTATATATGAGAGAGGATATGGCCCAAAAGATGGCAAGAAAATGGTGCATAACGGTAATAAGAAATAAAAGGCAAAATTTTTATTAGCTCACCTCATTTGTCCAGAGGAAACTACAGTGTGATACTAAACTGTTTGAAATTCAGTGAAGAACTGGGAACTAAGCCCAAAAAGCTGCTCTATAGTCAAAGCTTACGCCAGAGGCCTGCCTTAAAGTTTATGTATGTTAGCCATAGTAAAGCCTCAGCCCATTGACTTTGAATGTATCTCTGTTTTCTATCAGACTTGATTGTCTGATTTAGCAATCCACAGAAAGTTGAAAGGTATTTGTGTATACATTTGGTTTTAGGGGGCAGGTTTAAGGGGCTAATTGACAAGAGCAGCATAAGCCCTGTGATTTAGGGAAACAACATTACAGCTGATTTAAAATTAATCCCACAGATGGTTTTTAACTCAGCATGCCTGCTTCTGCCCCTTTTCTGGCCTTTGAAACCTAGACCTACCCAAGTTGAAGTTCTATACTGCACTAGTTACTAGCTCTGTGACCTAAAGCTAGTTTCTCTTGTCCCATTTGTAATATGAGAATAATAATACTGTCCCATGTCAAATAGTTGTACAGATCTAATGACATGTACATTTAAAGAATGTAACATAGTACTTGGCACATAGAAGGACTTCCTGAGTATTAAGTATTATTGTTACACATGGAATATTTCTCAGCCTCTTTTGAAGACTGTTTACTAATTTTTTCATGTTCTTATGCATCATTCAGTCTCCAGTTCTTTTATTTTATATAACTCCCTATTAAATTTTAGTTGATAGCTCATGGATAATTTTAGCTTAGCTGTGGTATTATAGATGTTAAAGGGACCTAAAAGATCAGTTAGCCAACATCTTACTGAGAGTCACACAACTGGTAGAAATAAATTGCTAGCAAATGAATTCTAATACACTTGCAAATATAGTAATTATTCCAAGGTGAGTCAACCAAAAATTCTTATCTATTTACCATATTCAGGTAACTAAATTATTTAAGATAAGATAGATAGAAGCATTGTAATTCATGCAGCCTGCCCTTCAGGAACAAATCTAGTTAGAGATTATCTAAATAATAAGATCAGTCCCCCAAAAAATTAAAAATAAAGTACAATATTTTAGAGAGACCCACACAAGAGACAATACATGCAGGTTGAGTATCCTGTATCTGAAATGCTTGGGACCAGAGTGTTTTGGATTTTGGATCTTTCTGGATTTTGAAATATCAATATATACATTATATACTTACCAGTTGAGCATCCCTAATCTGAAAACCCAAAATCCAAAATGCTGCAGTGTTTCCATTAAGCATCACATCAGTGCGTAAAAACTTGGATTTTGGATTTGGGGCATTTGAGATTTCAGAATTTTGGATTAGGGACAAGATTAGGAACAAGAACTCTGCATCTAGACTGCCTACATTCAAATCCTAATTCTGCCGTTTACCAGCTGTGGAGCTTTAGACAAGAGTATTAGTTTCTCTTTGCCTTAATTTCCTCACCTATATAATGAGACATCAATAATAATAGGGTTGTTGTGTGGAGTGGTGGATGGGTTAATAAGCATAAAGGACTTAGAATAGTGCGGGGACATCAGTATTAGCTAATGCTATGTATATGACAATAATAGAGTGGTGAATCATTGATATAGGCCATATGCTTTGAATTGTATTTCAAATAATGATGATGAATATATGCTACTACATACATATTGGATGAGAATATTTGAATGGCATGCATGACTTGCCAAGGTTGAAGTATAATTTTGGGGTGTAAAACAAAAACCAAACTAACTTATTGATGTGAGGATGAAAACTGTCAAACTAGTTCTTTGACAAAATCTTGTCTGCATGTATTTTATTTAACATTAATTGAATAGCCATTACTTAGACATCATAAAATATATATACGATAAAAATTCAGAGTATAGATTCTCAGGTAGCATATTACAACCTCGTATGATGACTACTATTATGGCTATTGTATTATTTTTAAAACAAGGAAGGAAGTTCATTTTATTTAAAATCAACTGGGATGTTGTGTTTAAAGGAAACTTATAGACTGAAGCTCCTTTTTTTCTCTCCATTTATTTATTCATTCCTTCAGTTGTTCAGTCAACAGATATTTATCACACATGTGCTATATGTCAAACACTCTATAAGTGAAAGAGTGTACAGGAGTGAATAAAGCAGACATACTGCCAGCCACTTGAAGGGAGTTCAGCCCAGAGCAAAAATGAAAACTCAGATAGTTAACAGTAATATGAGAGGCCAGCATTTACAAGATAGGTATAGTAGGGACTGTGCCTCACTGGGGAGTACAGGCTCAGACTCACTAAGACATTTGGACTCAAATGTTCTTGAAACACTGGCCCAGCCAAAGAAAATGTGGCACTCATTATGATTAGTATGGGTTATAGAAGGCATCTGGTAACATATTTGCTGGTAATCATAGATTTTTTTCATTTATCCATGTAGGAAAAAATGAGTTAAAATAAATGAGGAAGTCACTGTTTCTACAGTAACTGAAGATATAAACATTTCAAGGTTTTGTTTGTTTGTTTGTTTGCTTGCTTTTGAGACGGAGTCTCGCTCTGTCGCCCAGGCTGGAGTGCAGTGGTGCAATCTCGGCTCACTGAAGCCTCCTCCTCCCAGGTTCAAGCGATTCTCCTGCCTCAGCCTCCCAAGTAGCTGGGATTACAAGCTCCCACCACCAAACCTGGCTAATTTTTTTGTATTTTTAGTAGAGACAGGGTTTCACTATGTTGGCCAGGCTCGTCTTGAACTCCTGACCTTGTGATCTACCCACCTCAGCCTCCCAAAGTGCTGGGATTACAGGCGTGAGCCACCACGCCCAGCCCATTTCAGGGTTTTTATGCTAATCTGTGTAATGTGTATTTCCTTTGGCAGAGCTTTTCCTTTTGTGCCTCACATGTGCTCCTCTAATTTTATATAGTGTTAAGTAAATAATACAGGTAAACAGACGGAGCCTAAATAAATTAGGCAATGTGACTACAAACTGTAGTTTTGCAAGCATGTAGTTCTTCATGCTGTGAACAGTTGAATCCATGAGCTCTTAAAAGATAGATAGCTTTTCTTCCAATTTTACTATATTCTATGCTTTAGCAATTTGTTCTTTCTATTCTGTCACCCTAGCATGATAGGAAAATGTTAGCAAATTAAAGCCTCTTGATATGTTAATAAATTACTTGTGCATTGTTCCCATGCTTCATTGAATTTCTTAATAGGAGCTTCTTACAAATGAGCTAGAAACCTGAGACTATCCTGTATAAAATCCATCAATAAACAAGATTTTAATGTATGAAAATATATCTTTTTATATGCCTAATGGGAAAATGACATTTGAAGTATAATAATATAATTGGAAGGAAAAACTACTATAGTGCAATATTATAGCAATGAAGAGATGTCCACTAAGAAGCACATGAAATTCTTGTAGTTATAATCAATACCGCAAATGAAAATTTTAATGGAGAGTTTCTTACTCTTCAGAAGCTCAAGGAAAAATTGAAATACTTGAATGATATGACCAAGAACATTCTAAAAGATCTCTAACAACAAAAGTAGTTGTTTCTAAACAAACACTGGGAGTCCTGATCCCAGTAATAATTCTTAGCAGTGAATAATTCTAGAATTTGTTTCAATAAACATGTGGTACC
The DNA here is from genome assembly GCF_028858775.2 of Pan troglodytes. Lineage (NCBI taxonomy): Eukaryota > Metazoa > Chordata > Mammalia > Primates > Hominidae > Pan > Pan troglodytes. Next base: position 34,689,647 of record NC_072412.2, read on the forward strand.
CCAAATACTTTTTATATTCCTTACTATATGAAAGAATTAAGAAACTATGAAATGTACAATGCCAAAAAAATAAATATTTATTTTCTTTCTTTATACCACCACATTACACAGGCTTCATGAAATTCTGTGTTGTAACAGTTGGGAAACTTTTGAATGAAAGTTTCAGAAAACACAGCTGAAAGTGGCTTGAACAATAGTGAGAATTGGGAGAAAAAGTCAAGAGGTTGTAACTGGAACATGAAAAGAATGTAGGCTTCGCTCAAATATTTGTTTCTCTGTCACATATTGTGCAAATTTAAGATGTTTTCTAAATTCTCTGAACTTGTTTTCTCATCTTTAAAATGAACACAATCATACTTACATAATAGGGTTGTTGAAAGATTTTAACACCGTAAAGTACTTAAGGCACCTAGTATAATGCCTGACACAGAAGTGGCATTCAGTGAGTGGCAGTGACAAAGCAAATTTCCATAATTGTCATTTGAGAGTTCACTATATTTGGTATGATTGACAAAAACCTAGTGAAGGTTATTTGATTCCTCTGATTTATTTTTTATTCTAGTAAGATTAAAAAATAATGCCATTTAATAAAATATTTTTAATTCAATAAATAATTCTGTTTTATCATCTATTTGAGTTATCAAATTATCGAAACTGTAACATCAAAACACTAAGGTTATATTAAATGTTTATTAGAACTTTAGGTGCACATTTATTTAGACTGAAATATTTTATATTTGTAGTATTCTTACTTGTTCTTTGGCCCACTTAATTGAACATTCGAAGAGCACAGGAGCAAAAAAAAAGTTCTTTATCAGTAAGATTTTTTAGACCTCTCATTTGATTAGACATCACAGGTTCAAGTTTTATTTATTATGTGTACAGATTAGGGGCTATGTTTATTGTTTGACATGAGGGTCAACAGATGAAACAATCTGACTTTGACCTATCTTTTCAACACCAACCAACAGTAGGTTTAGAGATCTCCTCCCCACCCCATTTACATAGGTATTCCTTATGGAGATGTAACCTTATGGTGAAATCTGTCTTACAACATGATATATGCTAGGGCTTCAGTTATTTACATATACTCATATGAACTCGACTCTTAAATTACAGTGGTTACATGACTTTGATGTGAAGCACAGTCTCTGCTCATTAAAGTGTAAATAGAATTTTCCTATTTCCCAGTCATGCCCTCTGATAAGTGAAATAGTTTCATCACAAAACCAAGTCCTACTAATATTGACATGAACATAAGACATCACATACACACACCCATTCATCGAGTGGAAAAAATATATTTTGTTAACACAAGAGTTGTTTGACTGACAGATGATGATAAGCATAACCATTTTCCCAAATTATTATGCCACTTAATAAAAGGAAGTGATAATGCCTTGAGGCTTTGAAATGTGATAATGCAAATGGATGCACTGAAGTGTGAATACTCTTCAACCATCCACCCTCAATACTTCCAAATGTCTATCTACCACACAGAAAAGAGTTTATATTGGTAAGGTGGGGAATGCATGACTCAGCAATCTAGAGCAAGTTGGGTTTGTTGTTGTTGTTGTTGTTGTTGTTGTTGTTCTTGTTTTTGAGATGGAGTCTCCCTCTGTCACCCAGGCTGGAGTGCAGTGGCATGATCTTGGCTCACTACAATCTCAACTAGTGCAAGTTTCTGTGGTTATTTTATCTTTCTTTTTCACTGTAAGTTAACAACATCTAAAATGAAATTAATTCCATTTACTTGATCATAATCTACCTAATGCTTAATTTTAAACAACAAAATATGAAGTATGGGCAAAACTACTAGGTGTGTTAGTGGTAGTTAGGATGATACAAAACTAAAAGATAAAAGTGTGAACGTGTAAATTTAATTATATACCATCTGCCAAATAACCCTGCTGCCAAATTTGAAATAACTTGTTTCAATGTATGTTGAATGCTGCCTTAACATATAATCCACACTATGTTGAAAATTGTTTTCATTAGACTTGCTAATGTGGTAGTGCTGAGGGACAAGGTATTGATTGGCAGTGTTTGGATACTGTTTTAAACTCATGAGATATTCATTTATTTAAATTAATACTTTTATTCATTCACTCATTCTTTCATTACACAAGCATTTATTGCCAACCTACTCTGTGCCAGACACTGGAGATACAAAGGCAATAAGACTTAGTTCATACCTTTAAGAAGTTACAGTCATTGTTTACCCAGTGACATATTAAGCTATTCTCCTTCTAATTGAAAAAATGGAAGAACCAAGAAAAGTGCAACTAAAAAGGTAGACTTCACAGACACTGGTAACCAGAAACAGTGAATTGTTTTTGTGTTTGTTTGTTTATATCTCCACTGTTGCTTGTTGGAGACATAATAGGGTGACAGGGAGCTTTATAGATTTATACAGAACTTCCAAAGCAGTCCTAGGCTCTGTTTGCTTATACTAAATGTCTCTTTATCCTCTTTTCTTGTTCCTTCCCACTTAGCCAGCTGAATCACCCTTTCAGAAGAAGAGAGGGAAAAAAATCCTATAGAGCCTGTTTTGCTTTGAAAATTTTAGGCTGTTAAAGAAGAAACTGAAAACAGCAGGAACACTGTTTAGTGTATGCTCTTAGAAGAATCCTACCTATGGAAAGGAAAAGAGAGCCTGCTTTATGCACTTTAATTTCACCAGCCACATGTCACCTCTGTGTCTAAACCACAGCATTATCATGCAAAACTAGGCCAAATTCAGTCTCCTTTAACCTTTCTTTCCAGCTGAAACAGAATATTAAGCAGTTAGAAGTGATCTTGAAACTAATTTGTAGCCCCATCATTATGCTTCTACTTAATACCTGGAAAACTTCTAGAACTAACACATGAAGATTTAAGATGCTCCACTGTTTGTAGGTGAAAGTATTTACTTTTTACTAAGATATATAAAACTAACTTTCTTAGGAACTATCTTGGGATAATGATAATAATAATAGCCAATGTTTTGCATGTGTTTATTATATGCCAGGCATTGTGCTAAGCATCTTACATGGATTTTCTTGCTTTACCCTCACAACACTATGATGAATTGCACTGGTTATATAGATTGCATTTTCTTCCATTCGTTACCTATTATTTCTCCATAATACATAGGTAGGATATTCTTTAAAAAAAAAAAAAAAAAAAAGCTAGTGATTAATTTCTCTTCTAGATGCCCTCTACCTTTTCTAAATGCCCTGGCAGTTTTTATACACTATCAAAAACAAAAAACAAAAAAAACAAACAAACAAACAAAAAAAAAAAACAAAGAAGGAAAGAAAAAGAAAAAAGAAAAACTCTCCCTATTATCCAGTAAGAATGAGTTCTTTTAAAATATCCTGCACAATGCTCAGTCATGTCAGATATGAGCAGAGGAGTCAAAAGAAATGCGGTCAGTGAGCCATTCCACACCTCCAAAGCTTTCGGTCCTATGTGGGACTAGCATTCCTATGAAAGTGCTTAAAGCTGGATGTGGTGGCTCACGTCTGTAATCCTAGCACTTTGGGAGGCAGAGTCAGGAGGATTGCTTGAGGCCAGGAGTTTGAGACCAACCTGAGCAACATAGCCAAACTCTGTCTCTAAAAAAATTAAATTAAAAAAATTAAGTGCTAATAGATTTTTTTTTTTTGAGTTTCACTCTTGTTGCCCAGGCTGAAGTGCAATGGTACAATCTTGGCTCCCTGCAACCTCCGCCTCCCGGGCTCAAGCAATTCTCCTGCCTCAGCCTCCCCAGTAGCTGGGATTAAAGGCGTGCACCACCACGCCTGGCTAATTTTTGTATTTTTAGTAAAGATGGGGTTTCACCATGTGGGCCAGGCTGCTCTCAAACTCCTGATCCACCCGCCTCGGCCTCTCAAAGTGTGGGGATTATCGGCGTGAGCCACCATGCAGCCAAGTGCTAATAGATTTTGCTAATCAAATTGCAACTTTAGATTAAAGATTATCTTTCTTCATAATATACTCAATTCCACCCTATGAAAAACTATAAAAAGAAACACATTTAATTAGTAGAAAAATGTAATCTTAACACTTCTCTTTATTAATGTTTCATGACTTCAGGTTCTGTTCCTTAATAATGTATTTGAAAATTGTGTACTGATTTGCTGAAGTTCATCTGATGACAAAAGGCCATATTAAGCCAATTAACAGTATAAAATTGCAAAGGGAATGTTTAATCCACACTTACGAGAACATAATTTTAACATATTTTAGAGAAACAAATTTTCAAGTCATTTAAAGCATTCTTATTTAGAACAACCCAAAACATAGGAAAGACTTGGATTGATTGGAAAGGTTTTGTTTGTTTTTGTACTCTATTTTAATTGATTTTGACTTTACTATGAAAATTTTTAAGCAAAGAAAAAGTACCAATTCCTAATAACAATACCCATTAACCAATACCTACATGTTATAATTATAGACAGTTTAGCTTTTATTGGTTTACTGAAGTATTTTTAAATAAATTAAATATATCATACTTTACCCCTAAATATTTCAGTGTGAAAAATAGTATTTTCCCATATAATCAGATCACCATGATTATATCTAACAAAACTTACGACAGTTCCTTAATATTATCTAACACTGTGCCTATAATCAAGATTTTCTAATTATCTCCCATGTGTCTTAAAAATTGTTTTGCTTAAGCCAGGATTCAGTCAGCGACCACACAGTACATCTGATTCTTCTGTCTTATCTGTCTAAAGGTTAGAATAGCTCCCAGCCACCCTAACAGCCCCACCTTTTTTCATGATATTGACTCATTTAAGAGAGCATGCCAGTTATCTTATAGAACATAACAATAACAGCCAATATTTTGCATGTATTTATTATATGCCAATGCTAGGCTTCTGAATTTGTCTTTTTGTTCCTCGTGTTATCATTTAACTTGCTGTAACTAGTAAGGTTTTGATGTACGCTGATTTAAATATCAATGAAGGTTGATAATAGAAGTGTTTTGTTTTGTTTTGTTTTGTTTTGTTTTTGAGACGTTATCTCACTTTGTCACCCAGGCTGGAGTGCGGTGGTGCAATCTTGGCTCACTACAACTTCCGCCTCCGAGATTCAGGCAATTCTCCTGCCTCAGCCTCCCAAGTAGCTGAGATTACATGTGCCCACCTCCATGCCTGGATAATTTTTGTATTTTTAGTAGTGATGGGGTTTCATCATGTTGGCCAGGCTGATCTTGACCTCCTGGCCTCAAAGAGATCTACCCACCTTGGTCTCCCAAAGTGCTGGGATTACAGGCATGAGCCACTGCCCTGGCCAATAATAGAAATTTATATTTGGAAATATTTGGTCAATAACACTAGCCAAAATATAAAGTTACTATAGTTAATTTAAATTTATCAAAGTTAAAATGTTCACATGTGAAATATATTTCTGGGTCATATAATTCTAAAAGCCGTCTAAAATTATCTCTATGAGATAAACCAAATTCATGATTAAACAGCAAAAAAAGAGTATACAAGGAAGACTAAAGTCTCCACATTCTCACTGCCCAGAGACAACTGTTGATATACTGTCATATATATTCTTCAAAAAATAAATTATACAAAGTAGAATTACTTGATCAAAACTATATGATTTTTTTAAATGTTACCAATTTTCCCCACAAGAAATTTATACTGATTTATTTGCCAATAGCATTATGAGATATCATGTTTTCCAATACTGAGTATTATAAAACTTAATAATTTTTGACAATCTAGTTAATAAAAATGGTTTTTGTTTGACATTTTAACAATTGTGAGTGTACTTACGACTTTTGATTACATATAATAGAAAGTCAACTTATACTGGCTTTAATTTAAAATAAAAATTTGATTAGCCCATATAACTGAGAAATCCAGGGATGGGTCAGTTCAGGAAAACTGGATCCAAATGCTCACCAGAATTATCAGGATCCACACCTCTGTTACTTTTCTACATTGGCTTCATTCTCAAACAGGCTTCCCTGTGTTACAGTAATGATGTCTTTGTAACCCCGCTAGAAAAAGAGAGCTTTTCCCAGATAGTTGCAGCAAAGTTTCATCCGATCAAGTTGAATTACGTGTCCATTTCTGCTGCAGTCATAGTGCCAATGTGGATAAAATATTATGATTGACAGGTCTAGATCCCATGCCCACCCAGGGAGTCAGGTAGTGAGGTCAGCTCACCTGCACCAGGTAGACCAAGAGTGGGGAAGGAATGGTTCACAAAGGAAGAAGGCATAATGAATGCTAAACAGAAAAAAAGAATATATATCCATTACATTGTAGGAACTGGTACTATTTTTTCTTATATATATTGGAAATTGGCATTTATTATTCTGTGAATTGCCTATTCATCATATCATTTCCTCATTTATTTAATTAGATTGTTCATTAGCTTCTTATTGATTTGTAAGAGCACATTTTTAAGGAAACTAGCTCTTATGTGCTATGAATATTTTTCACTTTGTTATGTCTTTCAATTTTTGCATAAAACTTTTTCTGAAATTTCCACATGGAAATTTTATATAATATTATATAATTGGGTCAGTCAGTCTTCATTCATTTAGCATTTATTGCTCGCTTAAAAAGGTTCAGGTACTGTAGGTGTGAGAATAAAGAGATGAATAAAAGACAGGGAGTTTCTTCGAAGGGCTACACTACTGGGTTAAAAAGATGAGAAAGTTGCCTATTACCAGATGGTGTCATGTAAGGCTTTACAGATGCAATTTGAAAAACCTCCAAAATAATGAGTTGAAGTTCCTTAGATAAAAAGGGAGCCCGGGAATTTACTTGAGCACAGAAGTGTCTGTAGGTATGATTTCTATGTTGTCATAACAGAATTTTCAGAATGATGACAGGTAGTTCATGACTAAAAAACAAAAAAGGTAAGAACTCTCAAAGCCTCTTCTAAGGATTTTCAAGCCCTTGATTACAAAAGATAACACGATAACTTAGATATGTTAGCAGTTCAATGTCTTAAAAGTATTGAGATAACTAAAAGCTATCGTTAGAAGCCAGACAAATGAGTCAAATGTACCCAGCTTCAAGCTGTATCTAGCACAGAGCTGCAGCTGGTTCTGTAAAACGCCTAGCCACTGACTAGCAACGTGATCTTCATTTGACTTTTCTTCAGTGTACTCATTTGTAAGAGATTTGGTCAAGTTGACCTGAATGTTTCCTTCCATTTCTGTGGATCTATGAGGAATGAGGAATTAAGTAGGAAATTATGAAAGAAAAAAGTCACATCAAGGGCCGGGCATACTGGCTTATACCTGTAATACCAGCACTTTGGGAGGCCAAGGCAGAAGGATCACTTGAGGACAGGAGTTCGAGACCAGCCTGGGTAGCATAGTGAGATTCCATATCTATTGAAAAATAAAGTCACATTAAGATCAGAATTTCATATTTAGCAATGAAAAAGCAGTGCAGTAGTGTGGAATGTGGAGACCCAGGTACCTGTTTCCTCCTCATGAAATTAGGTTCGTATTGAATGCCTTGCTGACCTCAGATACTTATGAAAATCAGTCTAGAAAATGGATGTGAAGACAATATGTTATACAAATATATAGTATCATCAGCAGTTGTAATAGCAGTAGTGAACTCTTGAACATTTTATGTGTGCAGGTTTGAGTATTCCTTATCCATAATGCTGGGGACCAGAAGTGTTTCAGACTTCAGATTGTTTCAGATTTCAGAATATTTGCATATACACAATGAGATAGCTTGGGAACAGATCCAAGCCTAAACAAAAAATTATTTCATTTCATATACACCGTATTCCATATAGCCTACAGGTCATCTTATACGGTTTTTTTTTTAACAATTTTGTACATGAAATAAAGTTTGTGTTAAGTACATATGTGTGGAATTTTCCACTTATGGTGTCATGTTGGCATGCTAAAGGTTTTGGAATTTGGAGCATTCCAGATGTCAAATTTTTGGATTAGGGATGCTCAACCTATGTAACAGTAGAATCCTAGTACCATGAACATCATTACCATTTTCAGTTTTTTATGATATATTAGAATTCAGTGTTATTGACATTGCTTTAACTAGGCCTCTGATTTGTCCTTGACAAACTTTTTTTTCTTGAAAATTATAATGTAGTTTGATGACATTGACCATTCATCAGATCAATCCACATTTATTTATTTGTATTTCTTTAAATCAATAACTCTGTGCTCAGACTTTTATATTCTCTAAAAGTTCTTCTGATGTCTCATATAATACCATTTATCCAATATGTTTTATTTATATAATTTTTGCGGTCATTTTTACTTACTAAATTTATATATTTTATACCTGTCCTAAGAAAAGGACTTGGTACAATGTGCAGGTTTTAAAAGATAGAAAAATATTGGTAAATCAAGGCTAAGATGACAGAAAGAGGAAACAGCAAAATGAAACTGAAGAAAAAGTTAGCATGCAGAAATACACATCAAATACATACCAGAATGTTTCAAGGTACAATCTAAGGTATTGCATCTAAACAGTTGTTTTAAAAACAAAAGAAGTATGTATTTCCCATTAAAAATTTTAAAAAATAAACACTAGAATAAACACATTTAAACAATTATATTTACTATAGTATTTATCAGAGCCTTAAGATCACGTAAATCCCCACAAACATCTGGTAGGATTTTTGTTTCATGTAATAAAGTCACAAAGGTTTTTATTTTTAGGAAAACCAAGCTTTTTGTGGCACTGAAGTTTGAGACAGATTTCTCTCTTTGGTCTTCAAAACAGGGAAATTGAGTGATAAGAGTAGAGAAAATTCTCAGCATTATTTCTTCACTAACTACAGTAGTGTTTCATGTGAACATCCTAATGCTACACATGTAATTTCCCATAGATTTTATAAGGAATGTGAATTTTTTTACATTAGTCACTTCTTTGATTCTTCAATATTGGAAACAGTGCCTTTTTGCAAGCTATGTAGGCTTTTTAGCAGTTTTAAAAACTGAATTATAATAATAAAGTTTTATAGGGATAGAAATTTTACTTTTCATTTTTGCATTTTTTGCACCATTTTTTCCTATTTGTTAAAGTGTTCACCTATAACATAAAAGCTAAAAAAGACAAAACAGCAATAAATCTAAAAACAGGCTTTAAACTTTCAGTTAAACTTTTGTATATGTAACACTTAAAAAGTGCAGAAGTCGCTGTATCCAAATGCCCACCGTTTGACAGAAAAGGACACTATTTATTGATGTAGTAACTATAATGAAAATTGAAAAATATTGCAAAGTAAATTTATAAATTTTATTAAGTGTAGCCTTACCTTTTGACCAGAATTCTTACCATATTCATCTGCCAAAATCAGATGATATTGACATTGCAGTATTTGCTAAAATTTTTGAAGTATAGCAAACTTACAACCTTGTCAGTATGTAGGTAAGTAGGTAATTGATTGATAGATGGATAAATATGATATGATAGGTATCTATTAGGATCTCTTAAGCAAATGTCATCTATGACAAAATTCTTATTTTCCCAAACATTTGGAAGCTTTTTGCTTTCTAATTATTTATTGCTGTTTGACTCTTAGAAGCAAAATGATAGAAAAATATTAAGTACAAAGCAAATCACTTGCATTATGTTTCATAAAAGTAATTTCTAACCTTATTAGGTAAAAATTCAAAATTAGAAATACATTTTAAGAAGTTACTAATGGAGGCATATACAGACTTTAATACTGTGCAGCTGTTTCCTACAAAGCATTACTCTGTAAAACACTGCAATGACATGACTTTGATGAAACTTGTGTAAAATAAAAAATATAAGTATTTACTTTTCCTTTTCCAGAAGTGTAAGAGAAGATTGGAAAAGATTAGAGGAAGAGACATGCTCCTTTTTAAAGAATGTTTTGTGAGATTTTACAGGACAAACAGTATCAGATAAGATCAAACCTTAGGGATTGCACAGACATTTTATGCATGTGAGAGGTCTATTAGCATATTCACGACAGAACAAAGTATTAAACATTTTCAGTGCTTTGAAAAATATACTCAGTAATGGGATGGCTGGGTCAAATGGTATTTCCAGTTCTAGATCCCTGAGGAATCGCCACACTGACTTCCACAATGGTTGAACTAGTTTACAGTCCCACCAACAGTGTAAAAGTGTTCCTATTTCTCCACATCCTCTCCAGCACCTGTTGTTTCCTGACTTTTTAATGATTGCCATTCTAACTGGTGTGAGATGGTATCTCATTGCGGTTTTGATTTGCATTTCTCTGATGGCCAGTGATGATGAGCATTTTTTCATGTGGTTTTTGGCTGCATAAATGTCTTCTTTTGAGAAGTGTCTGTTCATGTCCTTCGCCCACTTTTTGATGGTGTTGTTTGTTTTTTTCTTGTAAATTTGTTTAAGTTCATTGTAGATTCTGGATATTAGCCCTTTGTCAGATGAGTAGGTTGCAGAGCCATAAAAAATGATGAGTTCATGTCCTTTATAGGGACATGGATGAAATTGGAAACCATCATTCTCAGTAAACTATCGCAAGAACAAAAAACCGAACACCGCATATTCTCACTCATAGGTGGGAATTGAACAATGAGAACACATGGACACAGGAAGGGGAACATCACACTCTGGGGACTGTTGTGGGGTGGGGGGAGGGGGGAGGGATAGCATCGGGAGATATACCTAATGCTAGATGACGAGTTAGTGGGTGCAGCGCACCAGCACGGCACATGTGTACATATGTAACTAACCTGCACAATGTGCACATGTACCCTAAAACTTAAAGTATAATTAAAAAAAAAAAAAGAAAAATATACTGAGTTAGAAAAACATATCTGAACATCTAGTAAAGTATAAAATATGTGGGTAATTTTAAATGAAAAACTCATTACTTTCGGCCAGGCACGGTGGCTCACGCCTCTTATCCCAGCACTTTGGGAGGCCCAGGTGGGCGGATCATGAGGTCAGGAGATTGAGACCATCCTGGATAACACAGTGAAACCCCATCTCTACTAAAAATACAAAAAATTAGCTGGGCATGGTGGCGGGCGCCTGTAGTCCCAGCTACTCGGGAGGCTGAGGCAGGAGAATGGCGTGAACCCAGGAGGCGGAGCTTGCAGCGAGCCCAGATCGCGCCACTGCACTCCAGCCTAGGCAACAGTGCGAGACTCCATCTCAAAAAAATAAACAAATAAATAAAATAAAAAAATAAAAAACTCATTACTTCAATTCCATAACAGACCTTACATTCATTTCACTTTATAGCAATTACTTTTACCAATAATGTAATTATGTTGTTTTAAATATTAAGATTTTATGTAATGTTTAACAAAATTACATTGCCTTTTTTACATCTATCTAAAGAGATTTGAGAGATAATGAAATTTAACACAATAAAATTTAAACCTTAGAACTTTTTTAAAAATCTAAATTTTTATACTATCATACTTTGTTTTACAAAATGAGGACAAAAAAGTTTAGGAACCTTAAAATATCAACACTTTTGTGCGTGAAAAATACAGCTTTTATATAAATTGTTGAGTCTTTGTTAATCATAATTAAAGTTAACAAAAAATGAACATAATTTACAAATAATTTAAATATTCAGGATAAGCACCCTTGCAAATAAGAGTTTATTATGGAAATTCTAACAGACTTTTTACTGCTGATGACCTCATTGTGTTCTTTGAATTAGTCTCCTGAGGCCAAAAGAAAAGGCTCATAACAATTTATAAATGAATCTTCCTCTCTTGTGTAACATTATGTGTCCCTTTGAAACACTAATTTTCTACTACTTCTCTTGTTAAAATTAAGCCTTCGAGGGATCTTCATAGTTAATTATAAATATTAAATTTTGAAATAAAGTAGACATTGTACTTAGTACTCTTGTTTTCTCTATAAACATACTTAATTTATAGTATGCAACTTAAATCAAAATAATGTGCTTATTTGATACCATAAGCACGGACTCTATACCATTAATCCAAAATCAGACAAAAACTGAAGCTAAGGCAGTTTGCTATTTGAAATCATGAAGATGGTGTGCTGGAAATTCCTAATGATTAGATGTGCTAAAATTTTGAGACTGTGATGCAATTAAGCCCATGCTTTTTGAAGAAATCAGTATAGGGATTAGCATCATAATCAGTAAATAGGGTGGTGGTACTGATAGGAGAGGTCTTAGTGGCCTCAGCAAAATGCTTTCCAAGGAATCTGAATTTCCTGGATTATTCCATCACCCTTAGGTGTGTAGTTTAACAATAAAAAGGATAGTTGTTCCATCTATATACTAACAGAATGAGACTAACATTCTATCAGGCTTCCATATGGAGGGTTGTCTTTCACACTCTGGGTAACTGGCTGTTAAGACAAGGTTTTCACTAATATGGTTGTCAAATGGTCAATCTCTTCACCTTCCCTCCATTGGGTTTCCTGTATTCCAAGCTAAATTTTCATTATGTAGCTTATTAAGTAGAAGGAAAATAACAAAACTGTTGGTGTGGCCTTAACAGTTTAAACTAGATCACCTCTGATAATCTAGTTAACAAAAACTTGGTAAAGTCTAGAAACTTTGTACTATGAATTATCCTCTCGGGCAGTTTATAACAAGCGTAATGATTTGTAATTAATATCAAAATCCAGTATGGTTAAAAATGTAATACAAAATAATGTATTTATGCTGTATGGCTAAAATGAATTAACAGTGAAATACTGAAAGTATAAAGATTTATTATCTAGGATATCTAATATGACTGTATTAAACAAAATATTTTTTTCTTTTAATAGCCAATTGGTGCTTTGAACCCCAAGAGAGCTGTGTTTTATGCAGAGCGTTATGAGACATGGGAAGATGATCAAAGCCCACCCTACCATTATAATACCCATTATTCAACAGCAACATCTACTTTATCCTGGCTTGTTCGAATTGTGAGTATCTTCATTGAGTTAGCTTGCCTTTGGTACCTTAAAATTTTAACATAAGTAAATTAAATAAAAATCAAATCAGTTGTAATTTGATTAACAAAGATTAGAGACGAGTGAAGTAGAAATTAAAGCTTCCAAAGTAGCAAAATACGAATTTTTTTTAATGAGTTGTCTCATTTGCAAAATTGGATTAGGAAGATAGTTATCTGTTGCTAGGTATTATGAGCTTAAACCAAACCAGTTGTCCAGTTATAAAGGAGCTAAAATTGAGTACATACCTTTTTTTTTTTTTCAGTGAGAGGGTCTCTTACTCTGCCACTGAGGCTAGAGTTGCAGTAGCACTATCATAGCTCACAGCAGCCTTGAACCCCTGGGCTCAAAGGATCTTCCTGCCTCAGCCTCCCGAGTAACTAGAACTACAGGCATGTAACACCTTGCGCATCTATTATTTTTTTATTTCTATTCTTTTTTTTTTTTTTTGAGACAGAGTCTCGCTCTGTTGCCCAGGCTGGAGTGCAATGGCATGACCTCGGCTTACTGCAATCTCCACCTCCCAGGTTCAAGTGATTCTCCTCTCTCAGCCTCCAGAGTAGTTGGGATTACAGATGCTCACCACCACGCCCAGCTAATTTTTGTATTTTTAGTAGAGACAGGGTTTCACCATGTTGGCCAGGCTGGTCTTGAACTCCTGACCTCAGGTGATCCACCTGTCTTGGCCTCCCAAAGTACTGGGATTACAGGCGTGAGCCACCACGCCCGGCCCAGCTATTATTTTTAAACATGGGATCTCACTTTGTTCCCCACGCTGGTCTCTCACTTTTGTTCTCCTGGGCTCAAGTGATCCTCCCGCCTTACCTCCCTAAGCACTGGGATTACAGGTGTGAGCCACCACACCTAGCCCTGGAGTGCATTCTTAATACCCACTGCCTCCTTTCTCACAAATGAGGCACACTGGCACTTGCTCTCCCCAACTCCCTCATTCTTGCTTCTTGGGCAGCATGTTTTAAAACCAGTTTCCAAATGTTTTGAAAACCTCTTTCTGTTACTTTTCTCTTTCTACTAAGACATAAATATATTTAAGTCTCACTGATCTTAAAAAAAAAAAAAAAGCCTCCTGCCAGCCTCCGCCCACTCTGAAGTTCTTTCCCATCTCTCTCCCTGCATAGTTAGATTCCTGAAAGCACAACCTCTGCTGTCCTGCAGTGCACTGTGGTACCTGTTGCCTCTACTTTATCACCTCCCATTCAGTCTTTAGCCTGGTTGATTTCAGTTCCACATCCATCACTTTACTGAACTGTTTTTGGGGAGGTCACATATTATGCAGATAGAGCATCCCATTTTTTACCTATCATGTCTCTTGAAGCATTTCACGCCATTGCTAATCTTCTCTCCTTGAAATTTTCTTTCAAGTTCCTTTTACAATATCCTCTCCTGGTTTGCCTCCTGTCATCCTAACTGTTCTGCTCAGTCTCCTGTTCAGATTCCTTTTCCTTAATGTTCCTCTTCCACAGGATTTTTCTTTATATTTCAGCTGAGCTATGTCATTCAGTTACAACCTAGTGATTTCCAGCTTCTCTCTTCTTTGCAAACATTTCTCATGGGTTCCTGACCCATATTTCCAAGTGCCTACTAGATATTTCTACCTGAACATCTCACAGTACCATAAGCAGCATTTCAGTAAATGAACTCCTCGTCTCCCTCATGAACCTGCTGTGGTTAAATGCCATGATTATTCACTCAGCTGCCCAATCTAGAAATTGGGAAGCTTTTTCCTGGATATTTTCTCTGTCTTTCCAACCTCTTACATCCAGTCAGACATCCACAGATTCTACCAACTAAATATCTCTATCTCCTTTTCTGTATACTGTGGCACTTTCTTTAATTTAGATTCCCATTCTCTCTCGCCTAGAGTATTGCCAAAGCTCTTAACAAACCTCTTTTCCTTTATTCTTGCCTTCTCCATTCTGGTCTAGATAGGAGCACTATAAGTGACTGAGGAGTATTGTAGAATGCTAAATTAAATCTCTTAATCAATAATTTTTCCCCTTATTAAGATATACCTCAGACCACTCTATTGTATGGGGCTGATGTGTCCAAGAAACACATTGGTAAAGGAGAGTATATGAAACTGCATCTCCTGTCTTCGAAAATATTTTTTCCCTTCACCTAAATGACAGCTCTAGTTTGTAGGTCTTCCTTAGGCATTCTCTCCATTATGGGGAAAAAATTAACTTTCTACAGAAATTTAGTATGAATACATTTTAAGTAACTTGGAAACCACTGATAGGTGACAAACTACAATTATTTTTGTTAAGAAAAATGTTGTCAGAATTCTGGTTCTGTTTGAGCACAGATTTTATCCCTTTCATAATTCTACACCAGCATAAGAAGTTAAGGAAGTCTGGACGAACTAGTCTTTTGAGAAAACAAACCCAAATCTTACTTTTAAAAATAAACTCTGTAATGATAAACTAAAGGAAAAGACATAAAACTATTTTTAGACCAAAGTTATTAAATCAGTCTAGTTTATCCAAACATTCACCTTAATTCTGTGAACTTGGATTCTTTTATAAAAAATGTTTCTGAGTTAGAAGTTTCTTGAGAAATACTTTTTAAATCCGGCACTTTTAAAGTATAGATGTTCTCTTCTTTATTTTCTGTTAATTTTGAGAATATTAGATTTATGTCATTGCCTATTTATCTCTATAAAGCAATCAGAACAGAGCATCTTTAGTTTCTGGGTGATAATAATAATTCCAGAAGTAGGAAAATACTTCACACTCACAAGAGGCAAATGCTTTTCAAATTCCAGATGCATGGACACATAAAGAGCTTATAACTTCCAACCTGCAGTTTCAGCCACAAGTCAAAACTAAACAAAGTCACGAAAATTTACCAGTCAAGATCTCAAAAGAGCTGGCTTTCTTTATAATAGATATAAAATATGCTCTTAATTGATTTGAACTCACAAATAGTCAGACAAGAATACAAAAAAACTGATTAATTGGATTCACTGATCACCAAATGATCAGACCATAAAACCAAAACTACATTCTCAATCATTACTGCCACCAGTGGAAAATTACCTATTAGCTGTGCGGAAACCAGAAACAAACAAAAAAATCGGTAGAAGGAGTAAATTTTAAAACCTAGAAAAAAAAAGTCACTGAAGTTCAAATTCTGTTTGCTGCCTAGGGTCCACCCTGGAAGCTAAGAAAAGATGTACCTGGACTTAAGTAGCCCATGAGATATATTTCTTAAGCTACACAGTCAATTTGAGTTCATCAGGTTAGTCCACATGGAACTCTCAAGGGGACCACCAAAACTGTTAGCAAAGGAAATTTTTGGAAAACACTGAAACTAGAGATTTTCACCCTGGGAGGCCTTTTCATACCACCTCAGGTCCCGTCAATGACAATCATTGCCTTAGTGAGCCACCACCATGGAAGGAGCAGGACACCTCTTGCAGGTACTTTGGGGATGAGGAAAAAGGTCAGGAGTCCTTCCTGAGAAAATGTTATCAACTGGGTTGTTTGGAGAATTAAATGAGAGTATATATGTATTTTGAAATACATAAAGTGGTGTTCACTGTTTTTTTACCTAATCAAGTTAGTCTGAAGCCAGATTTACAAGACTTCTTCAAGTGTGACTCCATAAGAATACTTGTTATGAACAGCCTAAGTTAACCTCATCTATCCCTAATCAGCTAAACACTTTCTCAAATCATAACTCAGAATTTCTCCTTAAGTAGATTTATTATTCCAGCAAAATGGAATTCAAACTTGAATCTATGCAAGGGTATGCCAGAATATTCTGCACGTTTATCCTACACATGCCCTTGTCTATAGCAGTGCTGCACAACAGAAATATAATGTAAACTACCATGTGACTTAAAATTTCTAGTAGCCACATTTATAAGTAAAAAAAGAAACAGGTAAAATTAATTTTAATAAATATATTTGTTAATCTACTATTTCCAAAATGTTATCGTTTAAACATGTAACCAATATAAAAATGTAAAATAAGGCATTTTACATTTTACATTTTTGGAGGGAGGGTACTGAGTCTTTGAAATTCAGAGTGTATTTTATATTTACAGTGCATCTCAATTTGAACTAGCCACACTTCAAGTGCTCAATAGTGACATGTGGCTAGTGGCTACGGTTTTGGACAGATCTATAAAACTGCTTTTTTGGGGACTCAGCCCAAATATCTTATGTCACTTGGTTATAAATAAAAGTATCAGTCTAATGGTTTACTAAGTATTTATCCTAATGGTCCAGGGAATTGTAATGTCCTCACTCCCATTCCAAGGAGTTTATGAAATAGAAAATGCATTAAAATTTGGGTCACTAAGAATTTGTTCACAAAAATAAAATACACATTAAAATAAGTGTCTGTCCTTTACCTTAGACCTTTTAGACCTAGTCATTAAACTTGTTATTTGTTTCAATGTACTTAGTATAACAACAATAATAATTGCTTTAAAATGCTAATTAACTACATACTTCATTACTTTAAATTAAAAATATTATTTTAAACAAACTACCAGTGAAATCACTTGTCTACAATATGAGGCCCTGAAAAGACTGTTTTCCTGACAGCTGCCATTGGGCAAATCATGAATAAACTTATAGCAGTGTTTGGAGTTTCTTCAGATATTAATATTAAAAGACACATTTTACTTGGAATGTTTTTACTTTACATCTTACCCTAGACATATAACATGTATACAGAAGTAATTAAATCTTTTTCCCTGGCTTGCTGACCACTCAGTAACTCCTTCACCTTCCAAATTCAGTATATTCAACCCTCCTATTCAAAACTCATTTGTCAAACATTTCATAATTTCCAAGGAAGTGATGTTTAGAATTTGACACTTTCTGTGTAAATTATGGCTTGTTTTGAAAGCTTACCCTAAAGCCTCTTTAAACCATAATGTGTCTTTAAAAGTATGTATGTATAGTAGAAACATTTTTGCAAGTGTTGTAACTAAAACCAAAAGATAGTGCTACTGAATAAAATATTGTTGTTTATCTTGAATACTGAGGCATTAAGGACAATGCACATTTACTCAGAGGAAGATGAGAAATACTTAACCAAGAGCCTAGTGCATGGTAGGTACATAGGTTAATTAGTGAAAACTTTTGGAAGATTCCAAAAGATACTTCTTGGTTCTTGGAAGAGAAATAGGAGAAAATAAACTTCTGGAATTAGACAAAGGCCATTAGAAATAATGGTTCCTCCATTTGTTAGAATGTGACCTTGAATTTTCTCAGATATAAAAGGGGAATAATTACACCTACTCTGAAGGGCGATAGTAGGGATTCAGTTAACTTAGATGATACAGAGCCTGGCACAGAAAAATGCTTTGTAGCTGTTATTTCCCTTCCCTTTGTATTTTATTATGCTTCCAATCACTTCAAATATACATCATTTCTTTCCTGTAGTTATGTCCCAGGCACTACCTATTACCCATAAACAAGATTTGTTTTGGCTTTTAAATGGAATGAAGAGAAGGAAAAGAAGAACAGAACGGAACTACAAGAAGCGAAGGATGTAAAAGATTATTATGAGATAACTAAGCAAAAATCATGTAAGACAGAAGAATGAAGAAGTTGAGTAAAGAGAAGAGGCAACAGGGAAACGGCATTAGATGCCCACGATGGAATTAGTTGATCTGTAATCATCCAAAAGCAAGAAAGGCTGTTAGTGTCTTCAGAGGGGACTAAGGGGTATGATAGAATACAGAAGGACAGGTACTTTCCAGTGCAGGCAAGGTGAGTTTTCCATCACTGAAAAAGGGTTGGAAGATATGAAATGATGTTGGAGTGGATGTAATTAGGAGAAGAAAGTCTGCCATTGGCCATTTATATTGCAGGACCTAACCTGAACTTTTTAAAGACTAACGAGTTCCAGAATTGTAATTTCTGAAATTACCGTTTAATATGTATTCATTTATACATCTTATCTCCCATGCCTAAAACTTTTCTAACATAATGGTGTAATGTCCAATCTGTTGATGTACACATGGAAAATGCCCCAATTGACAGGTGATAGGCAAATAAATATAAAAGTTATTTAAGGTTAATATAGCACCTAATCCTCTATGTTAGTCAGACATGAGTCAAATGAAAAAGAAAGGCTCTGCATTGTGCCTTGAAGGTAAAAGGGAAACACATGGAAAAAAGCAATCTCCACAGTAATCAGAGCTTGAAAGATCAATACTTACTTATAAACAAATAGGTTATCAATTTCTATTAGTACTCTACCACTGTAGCAACTGGAGGCCTTCAGGTATAATGAGAATATATGTCAGTAATATAATATGTGACCTTAAGACAGTTGTTAATCAGATCTTTTTAAAAGCTATTTAAAACACTGAAATGTGGAATTCAATATTCTCTGCTTTTAGGTGCCACCAGATTCATTCATAACTTTGTTACCGGAAATAAATATAATTCTTTAATTTCAGATTTCTTTTCACTAAGCCCATCTGTGCTATTCTTGGCATGTCTTTGTTAAGAGTTGAAAACTAGACAGGATTTTGTAATTTAGGTTGAGGTGGAGATCAGCTTTTAGCGGCTGATGATAAGAAGTACGGCTTTGCATGTATAAATGGGTTTTCACTCACATCTGTTTAATAGGTTAAAAAACCTAGAGACAAGCCTGATCCCTCTAAAGTAATCTCTGCCCACTACCTACAGTGAAAATTAAATGCCTTACATCAGCATCCTGCAATAATAAAGTGGGTTCTGAAGATAAAACTTTTTGGTCAAACCTACTAGTAGTTAAGAACTGAAAAGAAAACCCGTATCTTACTCTCACCCACCATACTCCCATCTCCCAACAATACCTTGTATGTTTAGGTGTATTTAACACACATTTGTTAAACATTGTTAGCCATGTGCTGTGCTTGGGGCTGGGGATAGAGAGATAAATAAGGCCTTAGGAACTGGCAGTCTGGTGGGAAGTCCAACAGTGAATACTTGGTACAGTGCATAAAGCTGGTAGTCATTTTCATAACTCTGTGTCAGGTAAGATACATCAAGCTTTCTCTATGTTATTTCATTTAATCTTATTTAATCCTATAATTCCCCCAAGGTATTGTCATTCCCAGTTTACATAGATGAAGGAATGGAGACAGTTACTTGACACAGTTACTTGAGGTTAAGTAAGCTTGCCCAAGATAGAGAGATAGTTCCACCAAGATTCAAACTTAAATCTGTCATATTTCATTCAGTTTACCATTGCTGCATCTAGAATTTTTATATCCCCATTTTATTTAATATAATTTAGTGATAGATATGTTATTTTCACTACCTTATTTTTAATAGTGAATTAAACATCTAAAAAGCAAATAAATTAGTGAAAGACATGTCATATAATTTTTTTCTAACTTAATTTCACTAACATTTATTTATTTCTCATATCACTTAAAATCCTAAACAGCAATATGGACTTCTTGGATGCATATCTGATTTTCAGGTGAATCGGTACTGTCCCCCTTACTTGTATATTGTTTTTTCATTGTTGATCTTATCTCTTTCATCACCCTTTTCTCTCATCCAACACTGAACATGAAATAGTGGCAACATATTACAAGTTTACAAAATTGATGACATCTGGCCATACTAAATTTCAGGGAGATATTGAGGAAGATCAGTATTTGTTGCTTTTACCCCAACAGCCAGCCCTTAAGGTTAGTGGCAAGAAGAGGAGTTTAAGGGGGCAAAGTATGTCCCCTTTGTACATACATACAAAGGAATTGTAAAGCATACAAAGTAATGAACAGAGATTACATATTAAAGAAAGAGGACTAAAATATTTTGGAAAATGTCATGTAGGTTTCTTAGCATTAGTGAACCTGGGAATGACATGTCATTCGTCCTAGACTTGAGAGAGAAGAATTAAAGCAGGGAAAGGGAAATATGTATCTATCTTTGCTATAATTGTAGTTAAGAAATCCTTAGCAGGAATGAATGTTATTTAATCCTTTTAAACTTGGAAGCAAATTTAATGACATCAAAAACGTAAGAACAACCTAAGAACTCCCAGTGTGAGAACTCCCAACTTAAGAATTACAGATAAAGCATTAAAATTAAATGCATTAGGACATTGCAATAAAGTTATTCCTAGGTTTTCTGCTATAGGAACATGTACTGGATGGCAGACACTATGTTATCCAAAGACAATAGTCACAGAATACAAAAAGGTCTAGTTTATCTACTGTCATTTGTACTTACTTTATTCTTCGTTCAACAGATTATATATTGAGCAACTTCTGCATACCAGGAGTTACTAAGTGTTGGAGATAAAACAATGAATAAGGTAGATACGGAACCTACTCATAGTGGGGAATATAGACAGATTAACAATCAATTAAAACCAGTGTGATAAATGTTTCAGTGCTGTTTGAGGAAACACAGATTGCTATTTGAGCATACTGGAGAGCCGTGGTAGCGCAAGGAAAGTTTTTCAGGAGAAAATGACATCATGGCTGAGTCTTAAAGGATAAAAAGAACTTGGTCAGAATAGTGAAATAAATGGGTAAGTTTATACCCGGCCTAGGGAACATCACATACAAAGGACAAGAGGTGAGAGTAGTGTGGCAAGATTTTAGAATGTGAAGAGGGGAATGGTGAGAGATAAGAGTTAAGCAGGTTCCAGATCATTCAGACTCTTGTAAAACAAATTAGGTAGTTTAGACTCTCTCCTAATCACTCCCAAGAGCTATTGATGGTTTTTAAGCAGGGATTTGCATTTTAAAAACATTATCAGACCATAAGGTAGTACTAATACTTTCGTAGTCTTTCACAGGTAATCTAAGATGGACATTCTCTACCTAATTCCACACTGCAGTGATCAGTATCAGAGTGATTTTTGTGATCAGTATCAGAGTGATTTTTCTTATTGCAATGTTAGTGTATATACAGCCTTAATTATTCGAAAGAAAAATCCAACTTATGAATTGTCATTAATGCAAAATTATTTATCAGAAAATCGTAGAGCACTGGAACCCCATCATTTCACAGATGAGAAGACCAGAAGCAAAATGACCTGCCAGAGTTGCAGACTGACAACTGCTGCCTTGGCCTAGTCAAGCCCAGACAGGCATCTCCTACTGCCTTAATTTGGGGGCATCTTTCTAGGACCCTGATCTGCCTCCACATCTTGAAGGATTTTCAAGATAGCCGTGTTTCACAAAGGAACGAGGGCAGCTGTGTTTAGAGTGGTCAAATTTCTGATTCTGTTTTTTTGCTTAGGAACCTTTCACAACCTTCTTCCTCAATGCAAATGATGGAAAATTTGATCATCCAGATCGAACCTTCTCATCCGTTGCAAGGTCTTGGAGAACTAGTCAGAGAGATACTTCTGATGTAAAGGTAGGCTCTTTTATTTGTTGATATTCATTAAATTTCAAAATATGTGGAAATTTTGATTTTTTTAAGTGGGTATGTATAAGACATTTTATATTGCAGCTTTGTTCCATCATATTAAAATTATATGGTACATCTAACCTTAAAGGAAATAATTTTGAACATTATAGAAAATAACTGAAAATTCTTTCATATTACCCAGTGGAGGTGTTTTCGTTATTTCAAAAAATTCCTACCTAATTTAGATCGAATAATCAGGAGATGTGAAAAGCCTATAAAATGCCTTTCCTGCTGTTAACTCAATATTTGGTCCATTCCATAAAACACAGCAGGAATTGGATTTGACCTTAATGTGTCATATTGTTATAGCTTGCCTGGCTTGGGGTTTGCGTAGCCTGGGGCAATTAATAAAGCATTAATGACAAGACCCATTTAAAATGTAGGCTTTTCTGTATAGCCTTAGCTTTTACTTGACTGTGCCTGGGGATACTATGCAACAATACACATTAGATTAAACCAACACACACACAATATCCAGAAACAGCCAGAGAGCAGAGTAATTTTACAGTTGGTACTGCTTAACTATTGTTAAATACAAAGATTTGTTATTCATTTATATGGGCTCCTATTTTAAAAAAGAAAAACATTGTATTCAAAGCAATAATATATATTTGTTCTCTCATTTGTCTCATTTTTTTTCCTGATAATAAGGTTACATGGCCAGGTTATTGCATAGGTAAATGTGTTTCTTATTTTAAGCTCATTTTCTTCAAGGCACATTTTTTTCCCATTACTGTCACTCAGTATAAAAATGTTACGGTATCATTCCATTTAGAGCCTTAAACCAACAAAAGTTAGTGAGTTAAAATCAAAATTGTCATTTACATATTTATGCTTCTCTATTGCAAAACATTTGTAAAAGGCAATTTCAGTGTTACTGAACTGTAATTGGATGAATACAGGTTTTGTTCAGTATTTTTCCAAAGCAGAAAATAAAGGAAATGGAGCCAAGTAGATTGTAACACATCTGTGTGTTTTACTTGTTGTCGTCAAACTTTACATAAATGAATATTTATTCATACAACATATTTACATTTGTAAAAAAAATAAGAGAATTTAATATGCATCCTTACTATATTAAGCTTTGAAGTTCTAACGGTCTTACAACTTTGCTGAGACTTAAACTCTAAAATATCCATAAGCCATCATTTAAAATGATTTGTTACCAGTGAAGTCAAGGAGGGAGTCTGTTTCTTATATAATAACACTTTGAGAATTAATACAGAAAATGGGAGTCCATAGGCTCCCATTGAACAGTAGTATCCAGAATTCACACAATGTTCATAAAAAGCACTCAAATATTTTGTATGTGAATTAAATATTCTTATCTATAATTGAAGGCTTCTTATCGCAGTTAAGATTATTGATATTTTAAATCAGAGCTATATCCATATTATATCAGCCTATTTCAAATGAAAATGCCTGCTCATTGTTGTTTGACATCATCACACACACACACACACACAAATTGGCTTTTCAACTTAATTCAGAGATCCACCCTCACATATTTGGGGGTCAGTCATTCTAATTTTTATATACAGTTTTAGATTTCACTTCCTAGCCTGAGAATTTCACTGATGCTTTATACCACCAGTCTCTGATAACCGATGCCCTGTACCGGGCTTTTTCCTCTAAATTCTCCCAGGAATTTTCCTCTTCAAAACCCTTTCAGAAACATTTACATTTTATTACTAATTGTATTTGGGGGGCTCCTGGGGTCACATCATCCAGGACAAAGACCAATGTGGATATCACTAACTTGGGAGATTTTTGGTTTTTATCCTCAAGCAGCTGTACTGAACACAAACATGCAGCTTTTTTTTTTTCCCCAAAGACTTAATTAGTTCATAAGAAGCTCATTTCCCCACGTTGACATTACACAGATAGCTCTCATTTTCAGCTCTCTTACCACCACTTGTGAACCTTTCATATTATATGTTAATACATCTTAGATATCTTGCCATGTAGACTTCCCCTTTCTTTTTAAAGGCAGAATGCTACATATATACAATAATTTATATATGTGATCTCTGGTTGATGGAGAATCTTTCTACCTGATTGTTACTATGAAGCACAAGGCTGTAGTGAACATCTTTGCACAGACATCCTGATGGACTCCTTCTATATACATAAAGGCTAATTCTTATTAATGGGACTGATGGCTCAAAGACAATATACGTTTTTTTATTTTTTAAGATATTGCCAAACCATCATCCTCAAAGATGAAAATTCACTCTCTACAGCAGTGTGCAAGGGTACCTCCTTCCCCGTGCCCCCTACACCCATCATCACTATTGTATTAAACAATGGAACTTCTGCTAGTCTGGCAAGTGAAAAATTATGTTTGTTTTAGTTTGCATTTTTTTTTGAGTGACGTGGAACATTTTTCATGTACTTATTGACCTGTACACTGACTCCTATCTTTTGCTCATTTTTCAGTTGGGTCACATGTCTTTTTCTTACTGATTTGAAAAAGATCTTTGAAGTTGCAGAAGGTTCCATTGCAAGTAGGGTTTCTTGGTCGTCGTAGCTTTGTTATGGTTCGTTTAATGTGTGTGTGCATGTGCGTGTGCGTGTGTGTGCATGTGTGTCTGCGTGTGTGTGTGCATGTGTGTGTCTGTGTGTGTGTGTGCATGTGTGTGTGTGTGTGTGTGTCCAGTCAAATATATTTATATTCCCCTCTATAGCATCAGAATTTGGGGTCCTCATGACCAGAGTGTTAAAGAGAAGATAAGACTTTTGGGTAATAACTAGTGCTAACTTGAGAATCTTCTGAATTCATGATTAAACCTGATTTATCAGAGAAAAATATGTTGCTACGAGTAGTAATTGTTTTGCTACTTGTGTGTTAAAACCTAAAGTTTTTATTTCTTATTTCTAAGCTGTTAAAGCACAGCATTTGATATATTTTTTAAGGAAGTGTGTTTCCATTTCCAGAGAAGAAAAGTATCTCTGCAATGTCTACTAACTTAGTCAGTTAATCACATAGGAGAGAACTAGGATGCAGTAGATGGTTTTATTCTGTCTGTCTCTATTAATGTCAGTCTCTTCCTGTGCTAATGAACGCAAGCTGGGAAGAAGGAGTGCTGCTGAAGTGACCTTTCAGGAGAGAGGTCTCTGGAGTTGAGTCAGAGTAGTTAGTTTTTACTTTATTATTATTTTTTCAATTTCTTTCCCTCTAGCCTAGTCTTGGTAACAATGACATTCAACTCACTGAAGTTCTTACACTAATTTTCCTTAATGCCTTCAAAAGTTGTTATATTACTTTTAGAATAGCTATGTAGATGTCAGAAAAGGTAGCTGTGACAAAATGTCATTAAGGTGACATAGTGTAAATTAATACAGTTAATGGAGGTGCTCGCCACTGACTCATTGACCCATTATGAGCTCTTGTGGAATTAATGAATGCCAGGGCATCAGTCTTTTGAAAAAAAAAAGAAAGAAAGAAAAGAGATGGCAGCTTTAAAACCTTGCAATGAATTATATTAGAAAAGTGAAAACGTCTGGATCGGATTTGATTTCACTAGGAAGCCATAAAATGGTACGCTCTCTCAGCAAAATATATTAAACTGAAATGTCAGATTTGATGCAATAGGTATACAATTATGATAGTGTTAATAGTGGTCTTCTATCATTCTAAGACATACTTTCAGATCCAATTTCTCAGCAGCTTGAACTTGTCATAAGCTTATAAATTAGGAATCGCATTTGAGGATATGTTCTTATTTTTTGACAGAATGTATATAATACTATTAACTATACCGTGGGGTTTTAGTGTAGCTGCTAAAATAAACTAGAAATCACATTTATAGACACAAAATGTCTGCTATAATGTTCATTTTGCCATTTCTTTAATAATATTTGGTGTTTTCCTGCACTGTTTTTAATTTAGGAAATTTTAAACTACTTAGACTTTTTCCTTAAAGAGAAGCTTATTAACAGAAATTTATCAATGGGAAGAGAGTCAGCAGAACAGCAGTTATCTTAAGCATGCAATCTAGTGTCTAATGTGCCTCTGTAGGAGTACACTTACACATTATAAAAATAAGCCCATCTTTTAAAATAATACTGAATAGTTTTCAAACATGTTTTTGTTGGTTGTTTGATACAGTCCTTGAAACAATCCTATGAGGTAGTAGTCATTAACCCTATTTTGTAAAGGAGGTTTATAAATGTTAAGTGACTCACCTAAGTTCACACGCAGGCAGGTAAAGAGGAAGCCAGTACTAGCACAGAGTCTGTCCAGTTATTTAAGATGCTTCATATCCAAGAGGATTTTAAGAATGGGAGCTGCAAGGCCACTTCATGCCTAGGCCCGGAAGTCACATCATGTTACTTCCACAGCGTTGCATTGCTCAAAGCGAGTCATGGGGCCCTCCCAGAATAAGGAAGAGTAGACACGGACTCCACTTCCTGATGAGATGAGTTGCAAAGTCACATTTCAAGAGGTCACTGAGGGTGGAGGGATTACTGTGCCCACCTTCGGAGACAGTCTACCACAGTCCTCCGAATCTGGTCAAAATTCACATTCCTCTTACATGTAAAATATACTCAACTTGTTCCCCACAAGTCCCATCCCAGTATTTGTATCAGACTGAAAACCTGGTATCTCGATGTCTACATAAGCCCCAGGTACAGATAAGGCACAGCAATTCCTAATTTGGAGACCTGGGAACTAAAAAGACAAATTATCTGTCCCATGTACACACAACATGTGGTGGTAAGACAGAACAGTTAA
The DNA here is from genome assembly GCF_028858775.2 of Pan troglodytes. Taxonomy (NCBI): domain Eukaryota; kingdom Metazoa; phylum Chordata; class Mammalia; order Primates; family Hominidae; genus Pan; species Pan troglodytes. The sequence goes on from NC_072412.2 coordinate 34,716,709, forward strand.
ACTTCAGTAGAAACTCCATTCAGAAGGGGGAGAATGTGGAAGGTACATAGCAGTCAATGTTCATAGCAGTTCTGAAACGCAGCCAGGAATAAGTTGTCGATTACCCAGACTGCAGGGACAGGGACTGTCCATGGATTAGGGCCCAGGTCTGTTATCTGGGCTTGGCTCCCTAATTCATTATTTTCCATGGCTCTTGGTTCCTTCCTCTGGGACATTGGCTTTGCCCTCTGAATCATTCTTTTGTTTCCAGAAGAAATAAGCATGGTTTGCAGCTGAGTATCTTTCTCTGCATGCTTCCTGACCATAGAAAGTTAGGGCCAAAGCCTCATATTCCCAAGTTGGTACAGCAGCTTTAAAACTGTGTAGCCTTTCTGTGTATCAAATTAGAAAAAGCTAATACTCACAAATCCTTTTGGAACAGGATTCTCTCTTTCAAGCTGTGAATTAGGATACTGTTTATAATGCCCTAAGAATCCCTTTCTCGTGAATCACTCTGTGTAGCTGAGCAAGTCTGGAAAACACTACCTGAAATTTTAACTTTTATAAAAGGGTTTTACAGGCACACCCTTGATTTTAGCTTTATTCTATGGCCATATTTTACTTGTAGCACCTTGGAATTGATCTTCATCCTGAACCTATGTCTTATTTTGAGAATCTTTTGCCAACTGAAGAGAGTGTTCTAGGCCCTTCTATTTCTTGAAATACTGCTTCAAAACTGAACAGTTTCTTCCTGAGTTCATCTCTCTCTTGCATAGCTTATCTCTTTTGCATAGCTTACACCATTAGATGAAACCACTGGTCACTTTCAGCATTCTGCCTGGAAATCTTCTAAGTCAGAAGCGCATGCTTATTAGGTACTTTTTCTGTCTTTGAAATTATTGCAGAAGACAATGTTAATTTTCCACCACTACTTAAGAGGGACTGCTTCCAATAACAACTTCCTTGCTGATCTTCCAGACCCCACCAGGCTCCTCACCACCCCTCTCACTTCTGCCTGCTGCCTCATCCCAAGCCAGAATCATGTGTTAAATTCTTTTTATTACTTTAGCACTCCACTTTGAGGATTCAGTTTCTGTTTTGGTCATTTATGACTTTGTAACAAATCACCCCAAAACCTATGGGCTTAAAACAACTATTTATTCATCGACAATTATGCAATCAGAGTTAAGGCTCAAAAAGGACAGCTAACCTCTAAGCCACACAGTCACAGTGGGGCAGCTTGACTGGGCGGCAGAATCTACAGTGGCTTTGCTCACATGTCTTGTGCCTCATCTGAGATGGCTGGAACAGCCAGGAACTGCCTGGGCATGTCTGTCTCTATCACATGTTTCTCTAGCAAGGGAGCCACTCTATTGCATGTGGTAACTGGCTTCTAAGAGGACTAAAACAAAAGCTGCCAGGCCTCTTAACTCTTAGGCTGCCCTAAGAAGCCTTGCAGTGTCACCTTGTCACGTTCTGTGTGTTGAAACAAGCCAGGCCATATTCAGACAAGGGGGAAATAGACTCCACCTCTTTACGGGAGGAGTAAACTGGAGATGCCAAAGGGCTTGCTCTTGGGATGGGAGGACTGTTGTAGCCATCTATGAGAAAACTCTGTGAGTTACCAATTTAAAAAATACTTTAAGTACTAGTTTGGTTTGTACCATTCTCTACAGTCTGAGTGTGCATTTAGACATAAACCAAAATCTCATGAGCAAGCAATTTATAAAATACATCTGATTAGTTTAGGTAATATATGTTAGTCCATACATATGTCAACTTTAAATAACCATATTCAGAAAATATGATTAAGTGTAAAGTTTGTTTGAGCTCAAAGCTTGAGAATGGTCACCCCGTAACATAGGTTCAAGTAGCCCTGAATATACACTCTGATTAGCAGCAATCATAAATGGGTTTTTAAGAAAAAAAGAAGAGGCAGGTCCTAAGTTGCTTACCAAGAATTTACATTAAAATAAGATAAGCCATTGGCTATACATTGTTCTTTGTATCACCGATTTCAGGAACATGAAGATAATGGGTAAGTCAGCTGGTCAGAAACCAAATGCCTTTTTAAACAGTTGCTCCCCAGGCTTGGGTTGAGGAGGCAGCATGAGTGACTGATGTCCCACACGCACGTCTCTCTGGACCTGATGAATTTTTGCATGCCTCACATAACTCAGACTGCTGTGAGCTATTCTTTTCCTCATATTTGCTAAAAATACTTGCATCATCTGAACTGTCTACATAGCTATTCATTGAAACACAATCCACAGTGACAGAACTTTTTTACTGAATTACAGGATGCACTTTGGTACTGGGTAAACTCTAGTCTCAGAAGTAATATTTTTGATCCATGCCCCTAAAAAAAATTGAGACCAAATAGCTTCTAGAATATATTTTATATAAAGTTATGAAATGTATTGTTTTATAAACATTATTTCATTTAATCCTCACATCTACCCTAAGAGTTCATTGCTGACATCACCACCATGTTACATATCAATAAACTTTTTGTCAAAAGGTTAAGAAACCTGCCAAGCTAGCAAGAAGTCTGGATTGGACTCAGACCTGTTTGATTCTGATGTACGTAAGGTAGCATTTCCCTGGTAGAAGAAGGGACAATCCCAATGCTGCTGCCTGCCCAGCTTCCCCCTTTATCTTCAACTCACTGGTAGCCATGAGGTTCCTCTTCTTTAAGAAACACACTTTGAGCCGCGTATGGTGGTTCATGCCTGTAATCGCAGCACTTGGAAAGGCAGAGATGGACAGATCACTTGAGATCAAGAGTTCAACACTAGCCTGGCCAACATGGCAAAACCCCAGCTGTACTAAAAATACAAAAATTAGTCAGCCGTCATGGCGCACACCTGTAATCCCAGCTACTCGGGATGCTGAGGCTCAAGAATTGCTTGAACCTGGGAGGCAGAGGTTGTAGTGAGCCGAGATGGCACCATTGCACTCCAGCCTGGGTGACAGAGCAAAACTGCATCTCAACAACAACAAAAAAAAGAAACACACTTTGAAAACCAGGGCCTGCAAAGTTTTTAATCAACATTTCAATGCCTGAAATTTAGGATATGGTAAACATAGTAATCTTGATTCATTTTTAATTTCACAAATATTTATGGATTACATATTATATGTTAGCACCATTCTTAGCAAGATAGACAAGGTCTCTACCTTTTGGGATTTCTATTATGATGGGACATGCAAGCATACAACAATAAATAGAGAAAATAATCATTGCTATGCAGAAAATTAAAACAGAGTAACGTCATATAGAATGACTAGATGGTGGCCAGATGTGGTGGCTCATGCCTGTAATCCCAGCCCTTTGGGAGGCTGAGGTAGGCAGATCACGAGGTCAAGAGTTCAAGACCAGCCTGGCCAATATGGTGAAACCCCATCTCTACTAAAAATACAAAAATTAGCCAGGTGTGGTGGCACACGCCTGTAGTCCCAGCTGCTTGGGAGGCTGAGGCAGAAGAATCGCTTGAACCCGGGAGGTGGAGGTTGCAATGAGCTGAGATCATGCCATTGCACTCCAGCCTGGGTGGCAGAGCAAGACTCCATTGCAAAAAAAAAAAAAGAATGACTGGATTGTTACTGTAAAAGGCAGAATACAGAATATAGGAGCAGGAAATCTGGGTTTGATTTTTGGCCTTACTACCAATTTGCAGTGCAGCCATTAGCAAATTACCCACCCAATCTTTACCTCAGTGTTCATGTCTATAAAGTGGGAATAATGAGAACACCTACTTCACAAACTTTTTGTAAAGATTAAGAAAATATATGTAAAGCACTTAGAACAGTGCCAAGACATAGAAAGGTACCAAAATAAATGTTACCTGCTGGTTTAAAACAGAATGACCACAGGTAACATTTAAGTTGATTCCTGGCCTTGGAGCACAAATGTAGTAATTGTCATCTTCTTGCACATAACCAGTTAAATCTCAGAGATGAAACCCTCATATTCTTTGGTTTATATTTTTAAAACAACAAATCTTTTCAATAATGGAATTGTGAATATAAATTATACTAATGTCTTGTGTTTACATACACTAACTTTAAATAAAAATTGCTATTTGAAACAAGATTGTGAAACAATAAAACTGAGACCAAAAAAAAATCTCCCCTCTGCTGCTTCAGCTACTTCTCCCTAGACTTCTTGTGATTTCATTTCCTCTACTATCCCCTTCACAAAACTCCAAACTATCCCCAACTCTGGGCTTCAGGTTCAGAGAGCTTTAGTCACTGATAGCTCTGGTGTTTGAAACCTCTAGGGGCTCTGCAAATAAGCTGTGCTTCAGAAGTTTCTTTCTATCTGTGTTTAAAACATGTCTGTTTAGTGATTGTTTCCATTATGAGAAATCTGGGAGAGTTTCTTTGTCCCTTCAAACATCAAGCCTCTAACAGCTTACATCTACATCTTAGTTAATGCCCTAATTTATGACCACATTTGGGTGGCCTGATAAGAATGGAGCCAAAAAAACCATCCTTACTTAGAAGGGTGTCCTGAAGGCCCTGGTAACACTACTTCTTTCTATGACTAGCCCCAGTTAGGGCCTCCTTGAATAATCCTACTGGAGTATTCTTCCTTCTGCCCTTCTAAAGAACCATCAAGACAGATCTTTCTAGGCCTTCCTTGTTCTTTTGTGGAGGCCAGCTGTTAGTGCCCTTCTTTCTAGAGTGCCTAAATGAAAATGAAATTAGTCTTCTGCCACTTCTGCAGTTTGAGAACAATTCTGATGGCAACTTTAAAATCAACTTTTTCTATATTTAAATTGAGCTATTTTATACTTTTGAGCCTTTTAAATGTAACTTGAATAAGCAAGATAACATTTTTTAAACAGAAAAGTTTCCCCTTAAAAGGCAGATTTCATTTCAGGGTTTATATCCTTTTCCTTTTCTTTAATAAAGTTCTTCATTCACTCTTTCCCCATCTTGAGGCATTTTTCTGACCATCTGCATATTCCCCAGATTTCTAGTCTTATTAAAATAACTTCATCCAATATCTTTAATAGTTTAATATTTAATGAGCACCTGCTGCGTGCAAAGTATAGCACTGAGAGCTACGAAGGATCCAACAAAACATAAGCCTCACAAAATAGGCTCAAAACTTTGCGTTTGCCCACATTTTATGCATACTAAAATTGCATTTTCCCAAATTTTATTCACATTAATAAATATGACATCCTATGTTTCTTGCGCCTTTGTGAATCTAATTTAATGACTTTCAGTGAAATTGCATTGTGGTGGTAAGTAGGTTAATAATGACCACATATTTTATACAGGAAAGAATGGGAAATAATATATGAAAAACATTATAGAGTGCCAAGATGGTATAAGATAAATTAAGACTATTTGAGTTGTTTAAATAAAACTAAATATATTTTGCTATGTACATGTAGATATATACGTTCCTCTCTGCCCTCAAGGAAGCTTCTATAGCCTCGTTATAGAGATAGGGCATGAGCACAAATAACTGACGAAAGGCAGTAAGGGAAACACCTGATTTATGTGAGTCTAGTACATATAAGTCACACTCCCAACCGAGCAGCTGCACAAGCTTACGTTCCTTCCCACTTTGGACCCTTTAGGGTGTTACTGCTATTGTGTCACATGAAGACCAGGTCATATGCAAATAGCAATAGTCTTTGCCTTCTCTGCGCCTTTTACTAATTCCTCGTGTTTTCCCAAAGAGTGAGAGTAAGAGCAGAAGAAACTATATATTTTACATTAATACATTGAAGTCATAAGATAATAATATGCATTTCTGATTGGATGCCAATACATGAGAACAGCAGTGATTCTTTACTTCTACTCTCCTGTCAGCGATCATACCAATCTGCTCCTTCCGTGACTGATAAACACTGTCATGTTTGCCCAGCCTGGAAATCAAACTCATGATAGTCATTGCTGATAGAATAGTCACTGCTGAAGCGCCCTTTAGCCTGTCTTATCCTTCAATTAAACTGTATGATTTTTGGCAAATAAACATGTGTTTTCTACAGTATGGTTTTTCTTTCAGCCTCTTCTCCATTTCCCCGTTCATATTGGAGTCATTGAAAAATTATATTAATTTGTATTAATTCCACTAGAATTCTCTTTTCCTTTTTCGTTGTGGCCTTGAGGTCTTGTACATAGTTTATTGTTGATACACATTTGGCCCTTAGTGTGAGCCATCTAATTCCCTCTCTTTAGCTCTGCTGTAGATTTCCCCTCTTTGATAAAGGTCCACAGTAGGGTCCCTTTCTCTCCACACTTAGCAGTTGCCCTTCTCTCTTTCTCCTCCCTATACATGCATATACACCACATCTCCCCATTCTCCAATCTCTCCTTTACTTTGTCACCCAGTGTCTTGCTATAAAACAAATTTGACTGTGTTAAAAACTCTTTTTTAAAATTTCCAAACCAATAAGACAAAATCCAAACAGCGTATCCTTCATTAAACTGTTCTCATCCATCTGGCCTCATATACCTCCCACCATCTCATCCCTCCCTTGTCTTGATCTACCCACAATATACCCTATTCTCCTCTTGTGCTCAGTTTCTCACCATTCCATATAACTCCCTGAGGGTGCCCGGCCCCCTCTTCTGGTTTTCATCTTAGCCATGCTCCAACTCCAATGTCCCATCTCCAATGAAGTCTCTCCTGACTTGCCCAGAATCCCCTGCTCTTTCCTCCCTGCTCCCTTCTTCCACAGCTGCTATTGTGTATTATAACCATCTGGTTCTACATCTGCCCCACAGGCCAGACTATGAATTACTTGACAGTAAGGCCATGTCTTGTTCATTTTTTGTTTCCTGAGTACACATCACAGTTTCTGGTACTAAAAACCTTTACTATATGCATAAGTAAATGTCAGAGAAATATGTAAAGGATTTTAGAAAGATTTCTATTTAAATAGAAGAAAACTGAGATTCTTAAAAAGCAAAGCTCCATTTATCCAGAAAAATCATTTATATGGACCTGTTGATGCACCCATAATGCTGGAGAAAATGAACATTTATATTTTTCTTATGGCTCACAGTGATCATCATAAGAGTAATGGTCAGTTTCACACAGAGCATTACTAAAATGAACGCCCACTTAAAACAGATATATCAGTTTTAGTGGGAGAACTCATGAAGAGAAAGATTTTATATATGCTTTTTCTAGAAAGTTAGGGATCCAGTTTATTTGAAGACCTCAGTATGTGGTGGTTTTAATTTTTTCTATGCATCCCTAGAAAAGACTATAGTGAGATTTAAATTTCAGATGCTATGCCATCAATGTTGATCATATTACACAAATAAATGTGTAGCCTCACAACCGTATCTTGATATTTGAAAAAAGATGATCAGGATGGTACACATAAAAACTACAGTAGTTTGTTTTAATTTTCTCCCAATTACTTTTTAAAAAACAACAAAAACTTTCAGGGTATTAAAATCAGTTCATTTCTACATCAGATTTATTCTAAAGTAACAGAAACCTCAAATTAGACACTGTACATCACACACAAGTTCTCCTTGAATCCAGTTGTTTATGCTACAGTTACATACAAGTAACACAAGTTGTCTTTGCATCCAATTTATTGAGAACCTGTCATTTCTATGGCATGCATTAAATATTTAAAACTTTATCATATTGTGTATCATCTCTTTTATTGTGTTCAGTGATTGATATAAAAATAATTTACTTTATCAAGTCAAAAAAACTATGAATCTCTTTATAAAAATCACATATTGTAATTGTCAGTATGTTAAAAACAAAAGTAGAAAATATGTGATCTATTACAAATACTGGCAATTAGTTTTTAATTTGGATAGTTCATAAATTTTCAGATGAAGATTTTACACAACATAGACTTGTTTATATAGCTTTACATATTTGTTTTCTAATGCTATTGTGAACTGTTGTTAATTTGTATACTCATTTCTCTTCATTAATTTATGGGAGGATAAGATTGAAAATAGGTAACATTTTAAAGTAGCTATCATAAACATAAATTTTCAAGTGAATTTTTCACAAGAAATGCTTCATCTCAGATCTTTAAATAAAATTAAATGAAGAATAGAATAGAATTAATTCATAAAATATTGGTTTTAAGAAATTATTTTATTCCATTTATAGTTAATAAGTTATAAGTTAATAGTTTTATTCAACTGATTTTTATAAAGTGGTTTAATATGCTTCATTTTTATTCCTGATAGGAACTAATTCCAGAGTTCTACTACCTACCAGAGATGTTTGTCAACAGTAATGGATATAATCTTGGAGTCAGAGAAGATGAAGTAGTGGTAAATGATGTTGATCTTCCCCCTTGGGCAAAAAAACCTGAAGACTTTGTGCGGATCAACAGGATGGTAAGAGAGATTTTGCTTTTGCTTGGGCAGTCATCAGGGAGTTAACATATTCTGTAGTTTTGTTTTGTCCTGTTCTTTACTATAATATTACCAATTATACTTAACATCTATAAATACAAGCTTAAAATTTTAAGTGAAAAAGAAAACATTTTACTGTTGTCTTGACAGCATTCCTTATTGTAGAGTGGATTTTCCTTTCATGAGGACTAATAACGCAATGGTAATTCAGTTATGTTTGCTCCCTTAGGAGAAGACAATCAGATGAGCATCTGTTGACTAATATAATGTATTCTAAAGTGCTTAAAATAAATGCCTATTTCTTAGTTTTACCTACTGACTAAATCTGAACGCTTTTTTCACTTATAAAAACACTCAGAACAGAAAAAAATTTATTTAGAACATATTTATATGTGCGATATTTATGCTGTGAAACCTACCTTATGGTGTAAACATTCTGAAATAGAAAACATCTTTTTTTGTTTTGTTTTACAGACAGTGTTTCACTCTGTTGCCCAGGCTGGAGTGAAGTGGTGCAATCATAGCACACTAAAGCCTCAAACTCCTGGGCTCAAGCAGTCCTCCCACCTCAGCCTCTTGAGTAGCTGGGGTTATAGGCAAATGCCACCATGCCAAGTTAATTTTTAAAAAAGATTTTTTTGGTAAGATAGGATCTCACTATGTTGCACACACTGATCTTGAACTCCGGGGATCAAGAAATCCTCCTACCTAGGCCTCCCAGAAGAAAACATCATTATTTTAAACTATATTACAGATATCTGGGTGTTTAAATGAGAAATGTATAAACAGAATGTTCACATATGGGAATTTGATGGGTTTTAATACATTTCACACATATTTAAGGGGATTTTAATCCCAACATGGTTATAGTACATGACAATAAACCACTTTACAAAACAGCCTCTCTAGTGTACTATTGAATTACATCAATAAAACCAATGACGCCAAATATATTTTTAACCCTGTTTCATTCACTCCCAAGTTTTTCCAACTGTCTGATAAATATATTTTATTTTGTTTTTACAGCTTATTTATTTGAATCAGAATTCAAATAAGGTCCACACATTGTGAGGGAATTCACATATTCCTTAATCCTCTTTTCTTAAAGAGCTTAATTGAAATATAATTCATATCCTGTGCAAACTGTTCATCATTTAAAGTAAAAAAAAAAATGTATATTAGTCCATTCACACAGTTGTGCAACCATCACCACAATCAATTTAAGAGCATTTTTATCACCTCATAGAGAACCCCATACCTTTTAGCATCTTCCCCGATTTTTCCTGATTTCCCCATTCCCCCCAGCTAGCCCAAGGCAAACACAAATCTACTTTATATCTCCATTGATTTGACTATTCTAGACATTTCATGTAAACAGAATCATAAAATATGGGGTTCTCCTCCCCTCCTCTCGATTTTCTGTCACTTTTCTTTTGGACTTTACTGTCAGTCACACATTTTCTTCTATTTTGGAGCTATATGTTCTGTCTCTAAGAAATATTTTACTTTTAATGTATTTTATTTTAGAAAGTTGCTGATGTAATATACCTATGCTTAAAAGCATCATCTAGATAATCTGCAATGTGTTCTCCCCCCTTTTTTTTAAGAAAATTTCATGTTTTGCATAAGTCTTATTGCCAATCTCTCTCACTTCTCAATCTGTTAAATTGGCACTTTCAGATATATGCAGTTATTTCATACTATTCCCTTGAACAATAGCTTATTTCTTCAATTTATATTTTTAATGTGAATGACTTATATTTCAGTAATATATACTTCTGAAAATTTCTGTTTCTTTTTAGAATTGGTATTTCATCACCACATTATTCTCACATACTTGAATGTTATCTATAAATATCAGTGTAAGGATACCAGCGCTACAAATGCAACCCTAAAGGCTCATTGTATATCAATATCTCTCAGTCACATCATTCCATTGTAGCTCCATAGCTCAGAGCCCTGCTTGGCACATACTAGTTGTTCAGTAAATATTTCTGAGTGAATGAATGAATTAATGAATTATAGAGGTGTAGTAATCTCATAGCTGTTAGCATATAGTCTATTAAGTCCAAACTAGTCAAACTGAATGAATCCTTCACTCAGGCAAGCAAAGTAGCCAATAGTTGTTGGACCAATGCTTTTGTTGATCATGCTGTTGAACAGAATTCTCATATGGGTGCTGATAATAAGTGCCTCTTACCTGTCAGGCATTAAGCAAGGCACTTGATTTTTTTTTAACATTTATTTTACAGATAAGAAATATGAAGGCCAGACATGTTTCATAATTTATCCACGGCAGAGCCCAGATTCAAGTACAGAAAAGTTTTAACTCCTAAGTTATACTCTTTCCAGTATGCCAGCTACCTCTGATATTATCTCTTCTTTGTGAAATTCTTTGAGATTATTGGATCTCTACTTTTAGGTTTATAATTGTCAATCCAGACCTTATTTATTTCCTTTAACTTCGTGGACATGGTTAATGCAGATCATTCACAGATAAAGTATACTAAGCTTAAATATGCATTAAAGAAAAATAGAGGAGTTATCTTTATTATCCACTGGACATTTCACATTTATTAATTTGCTAATGTTTACTGATAATGTACCAGGAAATGTATATGACATTTTTTAGACTTCTAAACATGCAGTAATGCAGACTGGATGAGCAGGAGGCCACTGTTGTTTCCCAGTCCCAGGACTAGGCCACATTTCCTGCTAGAAGAGTACTATTTTCAGTGGTACCCATTCCATTCAGTGTACAGATAACTTTAGGAAAGGGATTTGCCTTCTTAATAAAAGACTGAAAGTTTGAGAAGAAAGTTTTAGGATGAGCGAAGATTTACTATGATACAGGGAAAGGATGTATGTTTTTTTAAAATTGGGGAAGTGGGCTCTCATGTAAATGATCTGAACCATCTTGTCTTAAGTTTCTAGTAGAGGCCTAAATTAACAAAATTGTGTTGTGAAAAGCATAGGGCATTTGGCGTTAGCATTTTTGAAAGCAGTTATGTAAGATCAGTTTCTCATTATAGTTATTTAAGCAGAGACTTTTTTGTATTGAAAAGAAGCCATTGGAGAGATAGTATGATGTCTCCTTTCAGTTTTTGCAGCAGCTCCCTTATCTTGCGTTACCAATAGCAAATTTCAGTGAGAACAGGAGTAACTAAGTATTTAAACTAGTACTCAATTATAATACATGTAAATACTTCTCCAGATGGAGAAAGCCTGCGCAGAATGCTGTTTGGAAATAGGAACACAGCTAGTCAGTGGTCTTGGTGAGAAGCTGCCTGCTCTGTAAATGAGCCGAAGTCATAACAAAGATAGATGGAAGTAAAGGTCCTCAGTGATATCTCTTCTTAGGAGTACGTCTGCACTGATGCTTCCAAATGCAGACATAGGAAACGGTGGACTAAGTGATTGGTCAAATGCCTCCAGATTCGTCCACTGAAAAATAATTTGTTTGCTATAGAAATTGGTCCCCACAGTTTTTCCTCCTTTTTGTCTTCCTCTCTGCTCATAGCTCACGCTGTCTTCTTAGCTGTTCTGCTGTGTTTATTGCTTTACCTGATTAGTAGACATGGCAAAACAGGCTTTAAAGATAAATTGGTGAAACCTTGTCCCTACAAAAAATACAAAACTTAGTCAGGTGTGGTGACACAGTGTCTGTGATTCCAGCTACTCAGGAGGCTGAGGTGGGAGGATCGTTTGAGCCTAGGAGGTCGAAGCTGCAATGAGCCGAGATTGCGCTACTGCACTCCAGCCGAGATTGCGCCACTGCACTCCACCAGAGCAAGACCCTCTCTCAAAAAAATAAAATAAAATAAAGATAAATTGGCATTCAACAAATGGTGCTGGAAAAATTGGTGCTAGAAGAGTTGGATATCTATATCCAAAAAAAGGAAGGGGAAGGTTTCAGTCCTTACATCACACCATATAAAAAAATTAACTCAAAATAGATCATGGACCTAAGTTTGAAACCTGAAACTATCAAACATCTAAAAGAAACATATAGGAGGAAATCTTTGTGACTTTATGTTAGCAAAGATGTTTTAGATATGACAACAAAAGCACAACCTATAAAAGAAAACATTGATAAACTGGACTTTATTAAAACTTAGCTTGTTTGAACACTACTGTAAGAAAATTAAAAGACAAGCCACAGGCTGAGAAAAAATATTTCAAAACACATCTAATAAAGGACTAGGATCTAAAATATATAAAGAGCATTCAAAAATCAATAAAAATAAAACAATATTTAGATAATTAATTTTTTTAAAGGAGGGGCAAAAGAATCTTCAGCGAGAAGATATGTAGATGGCAAATAAACACATGAAAAGATGCCTCATATCAAAAATTAATCCACAAATTAAAATTAATCAAATTGAAACCACAGTAAGCTACCATTACACATTAGAATGACTTTAAAAATTAAAAGGGGGAAAAAAAAAAACTTCTGACATCCCAAGCCCTGGTAGAGATGCACAATAGCTGAAATTCACATATCCTGCTGGTACAAAACAAGTTGGTTGTTTCTTATAAACACACACCAACCATATAACCCAGCAACCCTGCTTCTTGGTTTTAGCCCCCCAAAAATGAAAACTTATACAAGTACATCAGTGTTTATAATGGCTTTATTTGCTTTCATCAAAAGCTGGAAACTACCCAAATATTTCTCACCTGGTAAATGGATAAACAAACTAAAATAAACTATAGTAACTCCATATTATGAAGTACTAGTTAGCCATAAAAAAGAACCAAGCACTGATACATGTAACAAAATCACTTTCTTGCTGTCACTTGGATGATGCCAAAACATTTTTAATGGCTTTATTAAAATATAAGTTATATATCATAAAATTCACTTGTTTTCAGTGTACAATTTAATGATTTTTAGTAAATTTTAACAGTTATATGACCATCACCACAGTCTAATCTTAGAATATTTTCACCACCCCAGAAAGATCCCCTGCCCACCTCCAGCCCAAGGCAACTGCTAATCAACTTTTTATCTCCAAAGGTTTGCCTTTTCTGTGTATTTCATATAAAAGGAATTATACAATATGTGGTCTTTGAGTTTGACTTATTTGAGTAGTTTTTGAGATTCACCCATGTTGTAGCATGTATTGGTACTTTGCCCAACTTTTTACATAATACTACCACATTGTGTGGAATATCACATTTTGTTCACCCATTCATCAGTTGATGAACATTTGATTTGTTTCTACTTTTTGGCAATTTTGAGTAATGCTGCTATGAACAGTCATATACAAATTTCTATGTGAACATACATTTTTATTTATTTGGGGTATAGACCTAGGAGTAGAATTGCTGGGTCATATGGTAAATTTATGTTTAACTTCTTAAGAAACTGCCCAGCTGTTTCTCAAAATGACCTTGCATTCCCCAGCAATGTATGACAGTTCCAGTTCCTCCATATCCTCACTCCCACTTGTTATTACCTGTTTTTTTTTTATTACAGCCATTCTAGTGAATGTGAGGTAATATCTCATTACAATATTTTTTTTTTCTTTTTTTTTTTGAGACGGAGTCTCAGTCTGTCACCCAGGCTGGAGTGCAGTGGCACCATCTCGGCTCACTACAAGCTCTGCCTCCTGGGTTCACGCCATTCTCCTGCCACAGCCTCCTGAGTAGCTGGGACTACAGGCACTCGCCACCACGCCCGGCTAATTTTTTGTATTTTTAGTAGAGACGGGGTTTCACCGTGTTGGCCAGAGTGGTCTCGATCTCCTGACCTCATGATCTGCCCACGTTGACCTCCCAAAGTGCTGGGATTACAGGCGTGAGCCACTGCGCCTGGCCTACAATTTTAATATATATTCCCTAGTGAATAATGATATTGAGCATCTCTTCATGTATTTATTGAATGCTAAAACATTTTTAGATTTATTTTAATAAAACATTTAGTGATTCATTATAGACACAGAATTTGTGTTCTTCATAGTCAAAGAAGTTTGTATGCCCCCAGAATTAATAATTTTATTACTGATGTGCCTAAATGAAATAGAAAAGCCAGTCTTGCTTTTAAAGACAAATCCCTTAGACAGTGTTATACCCCAAATTTTTTGAACGTAGGAAAAGCTAATAATTATTATTGATGAGAAACCTTTAAATAATTAGTGTTGGTATAAGCTAAACAAGCAAGACCTACCTATATCTGCAGAAAATGCTACATTCAACTAGTGTGTTGGGTGGTAATGCAATCCAACTAAATAAACTTTCCAGATAAATGAATTTTCTAGATTTTCCTAAGTGAGAACTTTTTTGAAGCATTATGGTTATCTGTTAAGTTTTATTTTATTTTTAATTGACAATTAATAATTGTTTATATTTATGGGGTATACTGTGGTGTTTTGATATATGTGTACAAGTCAGAATAGTTAGCATATCCATCACCTCAAATATTTATCATTGCTTTGTGGTAAGAACATTTAAAATATATTTAAAATATATATATATTTATATATATATAAATAATTAACTACAGTCACTTTGCTGTGCGATAGAACACCAGAGTTTATTCCTCCTAACTGTAACTGCACCATTGACCAACATTTCCCCTTTCCCTATCCATATCTCCCATCAGCCTCTGGTAACCACCATTCTACTCTCTACTTCTATGAGTTTGACTTTTTTAGATTCCATACATAAGTGAGATCATACATTATTTGTATCTCTGTGCCTGGCCTATTTTATTTAACATAATATCCTCCAGGTTCATCCATGTTGCCACAAGTGACAGAATTTCCTGTTATTTCTTAAAGCTGAATATCATTTCACTGTTTATATATACCATATTTTAAAAATCCATTCATTCATTGGTAGACAGTTAGGTTGCTTCCATATCCTGGCTATTATGAATAATGCTGCAGGGAACATGAGAATGCAAATATCCCTTTAGCATACTGATTTCAGTTACTTTGGGTAAATACCTAGTGGGATGGCTGGATTATATGGTAATTCTATTTTTAGTTGTTTTTGTTTGTTTGTTTGTTTGTTTGTTTTGAGACAGTGTCTCACTCTTGCCCAGACTGAAGTGCAGTGGTGCAATCAGTGACCACTGCAGCCTTGAACTCCCAGGCTCAAGTGATCCTCCCACCTCAGCCTCCCAAGTAGCTGGGAGCACAGGTGCATGCCACCACACCCAGCTAATTTTTAAATTTGTTATAGAGATGGAAGAGTCTTGAACTCTTGGGCTCAAGTAATCCTCCCACCTCAGCCTCCCAAAATGCTGGGATTACAGGCATGAGCCACCAAGCCAGGCCTATTTTTAGTTTTTTGAGGAATCTCCAAATTGTTTTCCAAAATGGCTTTACTAATTTATGCCACTACCAAGAGCGTAGTTGTTCCCCTTTTCTCCACATCTTTGCCAACACTTATCTTTCATCTTTTTTATAATAGCCAATCTAACAGGTATAAGGTTATATCTCACTGTGGCTTTAACTTGCATTTTTCTGATGATTAGAGATGTTGAACATTTTCTCATATGTCCATTGGCCATTTGTATGTCTTCTTTTGAGAAATGTTTATTTAAATCCTTTGCCCATTTTTAATAGGATTATTTGTTTCCTTGTTGAGTAGTTTCGGTTCCTTGTATTATGGTTATCTTTCTAAAATTTATTACTACTTTGTTCCCTGCCCTTTTATACAAAGGATGATACTTCATTTTTTACTTAAAAAAGTCAAGTTTATCATCCTGAGTACCCATTGTTATTACATGAAGTGATATAATTCCATATCTATTATTTTCTACTTTCTTCTTCAGGTTGTCAGCTATCAGTACAGTTCCCTTTAATAGCCCTCAGCCATACCAATGAAAATTGGTTGTTTACAATCTCTTCTAGACTACAAAACCAGATAATTCATTGTATCAAGCCCTTATTATAAGGCTTAAGAATCAGTCAAGTGCTCAGTGAGGCCGTAGAGGAAATGTGAATTTTGTAGCTCTGATAGGGAGTGACTTTAGCCTCTACCTCAAGTTTCACTGGCCACTGCTGATTTGGAAGTTGTGTATCAAAAGATGAAGTGACAAAACTGTCCTTAGTAAATTAATGTAACTACAGGCAGCACGAGGTTAACACTTCTTCTTACATGCAAACAGCTATCTGGCTGGCCTAAGGCATTCTTCTCCCCTAGTGTAGCTGCTTGCATTTGTTTCTCCTCTTTCCTCATTCCAAGACTTAACTGCTGACAACTGCTGCAAATCAGAATGGATACCCTAATCTTAGCCACCTTACCCCATACCCTAGTGATAGTCCTGAGTCATCCTGATATGAAGGTTGACCAGGATATCATAATGGCAATGATAGTGCTTGTAGGACATGCCATTTGAGTGTGTATTCTGTGCCAGATACTGTGCTAGAACTTCAGGTGCATCATTGTTTTAATCCTTAAAAAATCACTTTCAGAGGCCAAGGCAGATCGATTGCTTGAGACCAGGAGTTCAAGGTGGGCAACATGGTGAAACCCCATCTCTACTAAAAATACAAAAACAAAAAAACAAAAAAAAATTAACAAGGCGTGGTGGTACATAGTCCCAGTTACTCGGGAGGCTGAGTGAGAGAATCACTTGAGCCCAAGTGGACAGTGAGCCAACATCACACCATTGCACTCCAGCCTAGGTGACAGAATAAGACCCTGTCTCAAAAAAAAAAAAAAAAAATTAGCTGAGGAGTTATTAACCTGAAACCCATTGAGGTAAAAATATTTTTTTTTTGAGACAGAGTCTTACCCTGTTGCCCCGGCTGGAGTGCAGTGGCACGATCTCAGCTCACTGCAACCTCCGCCTCCTGGGTTCAAGTGATTCTCCTGCCTCACCCTTCCAAGTAGCTGGGATTATAGGCATGCACCACCACGCCCGGCTACTTTTTTGTATTTTTAATAGAGACAGGGTCTCACCATGTTGGCCAGCCTGGTCTTGAACTCCTGACCTCAGGTGATCCGCCTGCCTCAGCCTCCAAAAGCGCTGGGATTACAGGCCTGAGCCACCATGCTCGGCCCCATTGAGGTAAATTTACATGCCAAATACCACCACCTTATCAAGGTGTCAGTGTTCTTATTCACAGTCTCCAGGATAGGTAAGTGGTGGTGGCAAGAGGAGCCGTGGAGGAGAGGAGAAAGGAGAAGAGAAGGAAATCCGAAGCCAGCTTCGTAGGGTGAGCAGAAGATGGGAAGAGATGAGAATTCAGCATGGTCCAGCCCCAGCAGCTTTTAGGACCTGACTGTCTATGGTCCCTGTTTCTATATCTTTTACCCTCCACCCTTACTCCTGGTCGGTTTTCTCATCCTACTACTAGGAAATGATCATACTGATCTCTTGCAGAAATAATGTCAGATATCTGTGTTAAAACTATAAAGTTTAACCAGTTATCTACATATGTTCATACTTGCTGAAGGAATGTTTATTTGGTGAGTATTTATGCAATATACAAAGTCTAGGCACTAATATAAAATATCAAGTATTTAAATTTTTCATAAATTCCTTGAATATAGGCTGTATTTTTTATGTTGTTTTGTAACTTTAAAAGTTTCTAACTTTATATTTGCTGGGTAATTCATGCAGGATTTAGTTCTTATGAAATAGCTTTAGAGAAAATGTGCTCTAGTATATTTATAATTTTGACTAGGATTATCTTCAGTTATTTGAAAGAGTTCTTTGTAATGAGCCTAAAGTATAAAATGAAAATGTCATATATTCCAAAGAGATGACATTCACAGTGGTAAAAAACCTCCATTTCTTTGTATGGATTAGTATTCTGTATCTATGAGTATTCCCTCCTTCTTCTTTCAAACTGTCATTAAGAAATTCAAGGCAAAGATGACAAAATATTATAAAAAGTGATATCATTGATGATTAAATGCCCAGCTTTATTACTGCATGCCAGCAATTGAACAGCAGGTATTTGATGCATTTGTAGCAGACTTTACATGTCTACAACCTAATTTCATTTTTTATTTTTTTAAAAAATGAAGCAGTACTTTGTTGTTTAAGTTATGGACAATAACATGTATGTAATTGGTTAGAATTGTTTGTTTTGTAAATACAGTGCCAAGAATTGTGTTTCACTGAAGAGCTGTGAAATACAAAGTTTACTCTCACTAGGAAATCTGGAAAAGCGATACAGACACATTTAGTAGACATTTCAATGCATTCTAAGGTCATTAAGTTTATACGTCAAGAATTGGTTTAATTTATCCACACGAAGCTAGGCTTATTAGACTGACTTACTCATGAAATATTAATAAAGCATTGTGTTTAGTTCTAACCTGATTATAATCTGACCTTCTGACAAAGGACAGAAATAGAAAGTATCTCTGATAACATTACCCTAATGCTGGGTTCATCCATCATAATCTACCCTTTTAAAAATTTGTTTTAGAAAAAGGCCCTTTCACGGATGTGCATTGATAATCTCATCTAGCCCTCAGCCCAGCAGATTCCTGGTGCTGCTGGGCCAAGTACAGGCTGTCTGCAGTCAGCAGAGCATGCACAGCAACTGAGGCAGGGGAAGCCAAGCTCCAGTGTGGCTCTGCTCATATTGTATTATAACCTTTACAGAATGTCCGTATTTCAAAGAAAATGTTTCCTTTTTAAGCTGGGTTTTTTTTTTTAAGTAGATTATACCCCAAATGCAAATGTAAAAATTTGCATTTGGGGTATAATCTACTTTTAAAAACCCCAGCTTAAAAAAGAATTTTAAGCAAATAACAGAAGAATTTTTGGAAGTCTTATGTAGGAATTAAAAATATCAAGATAGACATCTTGTGTTTGAGTGCCATCTCTGGAACACCTGTTAGCCATGTGTTGTGCTGAACCCCTATTAACTTCAACAGGGATGGCACCAGGTTCTAGAGGCCAAAGAAGAGACCCAGAGCCAGTGAGCATGACATAGAGCTTTACTGGGGACTTACCTATTGGGGAAAGTCCAGTGGTAGCAGGCTGGACAGGAGACCCATATGGCTCAGTGGCAGCAGACTGGACAGCAGAACTGCAACCACTTGCAAAAAACCTGCTGTTTATATCACATTTTTATTTAACACTCCCCCATCCAACCACAACATCCTGTATCTGGCAACCTTCATTTAACCCAAAACAAAGGGCCTTGATTCCCATTATGGCCTGAGTTCCAAGAGATGGGCCAGAGGGGGCTCAGATATTCTTCACAGATAAGGAATGGATCTCCAGGTTGGCCACCCCAATTCCCTAGCTTGAGACTCTCAACTGCATTCAGGTGTGTCTGCCATACAGGGTCTTTCTCAAGGTTTGTTCAAGTCATCACTGTCAGGTGCAGCTTACCGCACACCATGACACTTGGAAGTAAGACACCCTATCTCTTGGAACTGCAGTGTCCTCCTTATTTCTCAAATTGAGGACTTGTTCATTCCATAAGTCTTTACTGAGAGCTAGCTATGAGCAAGGCATTATGGAAAATACAAAGAATGGCCATGGATCCTACTCTAAGTGAAGTTAGAGTAGAGAAATTCCTTCGTTCATTCCGTAATTATGAAGGGGCTATCATGCACTTCATCCTGCTCTGGGCTCTGGGAACACAAGGATGAGCAACTCAGTGAGTGGCTTCAGAAGGTGCACTCTAGTTAGGGACACAGAGAAATAAACAAACAGTCCCAGTAAACACTGATAGTGTTTATTCAACAGATACCTGTTGAGTGTTCCGGGTGATGTTTTATGTGTTTGCAAGGATCCCTGCCGTCCTGGAGCTCACTTTTGATCAAAGGGAGACAGGCGATAGACGATTTTTTAAAAGTGAAATATCTAGTATCTTAGAAGGTGACCGGTGGTAGAAAATACCACTGCAAGAAAAGGGGACCGTGAGTACCTGCAGGGGAGAGAGGTCAAGACAGCCTCCCTATGAAGGGAGATTAGAGGTAGGCCTGGAGGAGCAGAGGGAGGGAGCCAAGTGACTCTCTTGGGGAAAGAGCATGGTGGGCAAAGGGAACATTAGAGCAAAGGCCTTGTGGCAGGGATGTGCTTGGCAAGGAGGCCAGTGGGCCAGGAAAGGGTGGGCAAGTGGGCACACAGTAGGAAAAGAGGACTGAGTAGTAGTGGGGGAGCATCACACAGGGTCTTGAAGGCCATCATAAGTACTTTGCCTTTTTACCCTGAGTAAAATGTAAAGTCCTTGCAATCTTTTGAGTAGAAGTGTGACTGATCTTCCTTATGTTTTGAAAGGATCACTCGCTGCAGTGTTGGGAATGAATGATTCTGCAAGGGTAGAATCAGGGAGATCTGCTAGAAGGTAATTTGAGAGATGATGGTGGCTTGGACCAGGGGTAGCAGTAAAAGTAGTAAGAAATTATTGATTCTGGGTGTTTTTTAAAATTTGAGCCTATAGCCTCCCTGGGACTTCCTACCAGTGGACATTTTCCCTCAGGTATCTCTAGTCTTACAGAGGCAGGTGAAGGGCTGGGGATGAGCATGCGGAGTAGTGATGGCTACAGCAGCAGAGATAGATAAATCCATCTTAGCAGAACATTTTAGAGAGTTCAGCTAAAATGAAAGCGTGGGTGTTTAGTGCCTGTTGTCAACTTGGCCCTTTAGCAGAAATTCTAAGCAGCGGAAAAAGCCAGAGTCAACATGTTTATCCTCCGCTAGACTGTAATCTTTTTCAGGACATCGAATGCTTATTCATCTATGTGTCCTCTAAGGCTAATGTCTGACATATGGTTGGTGGTCAGTAATCTGGGGCAGGAGAGAGATTAGACTATATTCACCTTGTCTATTTGCATTTCAGTGGGATCTGCTCCCAAAGATCAGAGGTTTTGTCTTGTTTGTCACAGCATCCCAGGGCCTAGAACACTGCCTGGCACATAACAGGTGCTCCATGTTGAATGAATGAATGCTCCCTCTGTTTGAAATGCCCTTCTCCCAGATGTCCTTATAGTTCATTTCTTCACTGGGGTCCTTAATTGTCACAAACTCAGAGAAGCCTTCCCTGGCCTCCTCCCCTAAACCAGCAGTCCTCCCCCACTACACATACACCCTACTCCCCATCCTGCTTTTCTGTTTCCTTCGCACTTGTCACCTGCTGACACACCTTGTATCTTACTAATTATGTTAGTTTTTGTTGGTCTCCTCCCACTACAATGTAAACTCTCTTGCAGGGACTTTGGGTTTTTTTGTTCACTGCTATAATCTTACAATCTAGAAGAGGGTCTGTCACAAAGCAGATGGCCAATCAATATTTGCTGAGTGAATGAATGAGCTTCTTCCCCAGCCCCGCCCTCATTACTGACATTTCCTTTATTCCTTCCTCTTGTGATCATCACATCTTTTCCATTGCTTTAATTAATAAACCTATAAATATTTATTAAAGTTATTATCCAATGATAGGTTAAGAGTTATGGGAAATGCAAGATAAGAATTAGATAAAGTCCCTATCTTCAAAAGGCTTACATTCTAATTGAGGATATAGTATTAACTTTGGAAACAATGAAGTGCTAATTGGCAATCATCCCATTCATTTGTACAGTACCTCACAGTTTGTTGTAAAATGATTTCACAAGTAAATTTGCATGTGTTTTCTTACTCTATTAAGTAACAAGAGGATACTGATGAAAAGTGTTGGGTAGAAATTCATAGAAAAAAACAAGTGAGAGCTGAGAACACAGGAAGCAAACACTGAACTTGAGTAAGAAGGATGAGTAGGTCTTCAAAAAGCAGGAAGACAATGCTTGCAAGCTAGAGAGAAAGAAAGCAAAAGCTCTGAGGTCATACCAGCTGCTGTGTGCCCAAGGGCTGTGAAGTGTCTGTGCTAGGGAAGCTAAGGATTTATATCAGGAAGTCCTGAGAAACAGTGGGGAAAGGTGGGATGGAGGTTTGAAAGGCCTGAGTCACATAGGTTATGCTGGGAGGAGCAGTGGCAGCTTTGAAATAGAGAATGGCAATGTGGACATGATGGCTTGACAAGTCTGTCCCACAAGCAGGACACCAGACAGACTGGATTACAGAAGAAGTTTGAAGTATGTTGTAGTAACCCATGTGGAGAGCTGTGAGGGTTAGAAATAATCTTCTGTCTTATACATCCAGAAACAGTCAAGTACTGGAATAATTTAAGCCCCTTAAAATAAACATCAAAGACAACTATATTGTCTCTACTTAAAACGGTTGAATTATTGAAGCTGTAATAGCTCCAACTTCGTCAAATTATGAAAAGAAGATGGCATAGGCACTACAGAAGTGACAATATGGCTTTCTGATTGTCTACTTGAATATATGCAACTCTATTTAGAGAATTTTTTAATCTCAAAAGCAGATTTTTGAGGTAATGAGAAAAAGGGATGGGAAATATTTTTGCTCTGGTCTAGAAGAAGACATGGGTATTTAATATTCTTAAGTTTTAAAATTCAGGAGAAATATTGTCTCCTCACAGTTAAATTTGGTAGTCTACTTTCTTTTTTTCATAAATTTCAGAGAAGCTTTACCCCAAACCTGCTAGAGAAAGAATTCTGTACCATCCAATACTCATGGGAGAAAATAGAAATTAGAATGAGGGAAATATTATCCATCTAAGAGATATCCTCTCTAGTTTAAATATCACTCTTTATTTTCTTCTTTCCAGATCCCCAGGGTAGAGCTCTGGATTGGGAATTGGTTTATCTAGGCTTAACGCAATTGCTTCTGCCTTTAGATACGCAAGTAGAGGGTAAAGAAAGCTATTAAGACCATTATGACACTAATAGCTTAGTAATCAAGTATTTCTTTACATTTTTCCAATGTAAGTATTGTACTAAAAATCCCGTTTCAAAGTGCCAAATAGGTTTGTATATAAAAATGGTTCTGAAAAGAACAAAATAAACAGATACCAATGACCGGTCAATACTGTTTATAGTAAAGAGTCTTAATGTCAGGCTTCAGCTTTAGACAAGTTGTTATATTTTAATTATTGATAGCTAATGTTCCATTCTTAGATATTCATTTAATTTTGAACTAGATTTAGCTTTTAAATGTGTAAACTGTATCTTCTTTTCTTTCTGCACAGTAAGTGGCAAGATAAAAAATCGATAAGACTTTGTTTAACCTCTTACCTCATTGTTCCTTTGCCATTTAATTTTATAATAAAAAAGACAAAATTATTTAACTATAATTAATTATTTATTGATTCACTATGCTGCCTCTCTAAGATATAGAATAGGGTAAATAACTATAGACATAAATATTTTTTAATTTAATTAAAGACTATTATGAGCATCTATGAGCTAATAAATTTTAAAACTGAGATGAAATGGATGAATACTGAGAAAAATATTTAAAATGTCAAAATTGAGACTTACAAGACTTATGGAAATTTAAATGGTAAAATCTTCCCATCCCCTCCTCAAAATTCAAGGCCCATATTACATTACACGTAAATTCTACCAAATTTTCAACAGATAATGAATTCATTTTCTTATACAAATTGTTCCAGGAAACATGGAAAGCTATCCAGCTAATTTTATGAGGCTAGAATTCCAAAAATAGTGAAGGGGAGGAAAAAGAAATAAGGCTTATTTCATGTATGGCTATAAATATAAAAATTCTAAATGAATTATTATCAGTGTTATTAAATGTGTGTGTATATGCCTGTGTATGTGTATGTGTGTGTGTGTGTGTGTGTGTGTGTGTGAATTGCATCAGGACTAAGTAGAGTTAAACCCTTAAGATCAGGAAAAAGACAGGGATTTTCCACATCACCACTGCTGTTTTACATAGTTCTTAAGGCTAAGAACAATTCTATAAGAAAACAAAAAGTTGTAGATGTAACTACTAAGAGTTGCTACAAACACAATCAACTTCTAGAAATCAGTATCATTGTTCTACATCATTAATAACCAAGTATAAAATATAGTTTCAAAATATTACAGTTGCATCAAAATTTATGAAGTATCTGGGAATAAACTGAACCAAGAACACTAAGATAAAACTTTTATGGAGAAAATTTTATTTTTTAACTCTACTAAAGGACATGGAAAATGATCTGTATAAATCAAGATATTTGGGGACCTTGGATAGTAAAACCTAGTGTCAGTGTTCACAAATTAATGTATAAATTGATTGGCATTCCAATCAAATTCTTTTGATATATCTATGCACTTAATGTAAAAGTTACAAAGAAGAATAAATGTTCCTGAATAGCCTAGTTTATCCTGAAAAAAAGAATAAATTCTAGCACATATTGAGATATGTAAGAAATAAGATAATTAAGATAAGGTAATAATAGAAATGAAAAATATAGAAAGCTGGACACACATACGTTGACATGATAGATACATAGAAGAGAGAGCAAAAGAATATAAAGATAAAATAAATTAAGATAATAATAGAAATGAAAAATATAGAAAGCTGGGCACACACATATCTAGACATGATAAATACATAGGAGAGAGAGCAAAAGAAAAAGAGGGAGGAAGGAGACTGGGCTTCTATGTAGATTATGATATTATCTGTAAATAACGGCAGCTTTGTCTTCGTTTCAAATATATATTTACACAGTAAAGATAATACCATACATCTCTGAGAAAAGGAATTTTTGTTTAATAGATGGTATTGGAAAAACTCACTCACTTTATAAACAAAAATAAGACTGGACCCATATCTAATATCATATATGAATGAAAGTAGATGTAGATTAATTAAAGATCAAAATATGAAAAGTAAAACCATAAATATAAAGCTAAATGGTACAAATATATTTATCTCTATAATTCAAGACAAAACCTCAAAGCATAAACATTTTTAAAACATGATTTGATGATCTCAAAATTAAGAAAATATATCCAACAAAGAACATGGATAAAGTTAATAGATATATGACATTTGGGAGAATGCATTTGCACTGTTTCAAACCAACAAGGAACTCTTATCTAAAATATATAAATCAGGCCAGGTGCAGTTGCTCACATTTGTAATTCCAGCACTTTGGGAGGCCGAGGCAGGCGGATCACATGAGCTCAGGAGTTTGAGACCAGCCTGGGCAACATGGCGAAACCCTGTCCCTGCAATACAAAAATACAAAAATTAGCCAGGCACGGTGGCGCATGTCTGTAGTCCCACCCAGCTACTCGGGAGGCTGAGATGGAAGGATCACTGGAGCCCAGGAGACGGAGGTTGTAGTGAGCTGAGATCGCAACACTGCACTCCGCCCTGGGCCATAGAGTGAGATCCTGTCTAAAAAATAATAATAATAAAATTAAATATATAAATCAACAATATAAAGACAAGAACCTCCAGTGTTTAAATGGGTAAGGGATATGAACAGGAAATTTACAGAAGAGGAAACCCAAAAGACCAACAAGCATATTAAAAAGATGTCAAATCTGTTAGTAATTTGAGGAATACAAATTAAAACAATGAGATATTATTTTGTATCTCTTATACTGGCCAAAATTAGAAACCTGGATAATACTAAGAGTTGATGGAGATAAGGACGTATAGAAACTGTCATGCATTGCTAGAGAGTGGGCACGGATGACTCACATTAAGTATGCACTCCCAGTTCTACTCCAGATTATAAATCCCAAAGAAATTCTCAGAAAGATCCAAAAGGGGCATTTATCACAGGCTTGTGTCATGGGGATTAGAGGTAGCCTGGTGTTTGTTACCAGGGGAGTTTTGTGCAGCCATGAGAAGCAATGGGCTAGTCACACAGTGACACAGGTAGATTTTTAAAATAATACTAAGAAAAGTAAGGAACAAAATGAAATTTTTAACCCTATATATTTTTATAGTTCAAAAGTATATCCACAAAAGAATGAGTAATATTTTATAAGGGCACATGCAAACTAAAGGAGAAACATTAAATACATTATAGTTATTGCCCATGGTGGTGGAAGGAAATGAAAATAGGAGATGGAGATGAAAGAGAAAAAACACATTTTAAAAGCTCAAATTATTGACAAGTCATCATTCCCACTACCACTCATGATTCCATTAGGTATTTTATTCAATAATGGTTTTACTCTAATAGAGATAATAGTAAATTTCATCAAACCTTTCTTTAGTGGTATCTATAAGATATATTTGTAATGAATGCGCTTAGCTGATCATGTTGGTAAAATCTTCCTTTAAATTATATATCTGATTCCATAACTAAATTGAATTCCTGTGAATAGACTTGAGCAGTAGTTAGTCAATAATGAACCTCTATTTACTCATTTTTTAAATCCCTTCATTTATTGCATCAGACACTGAAAATATTACTAAATAATTAGACTGACATTTTTTCTTAATTGAATAGTTATAGAGAATTGACAAAATCATTTATACAAATTGACCAAACTAATATAGACATAATACAGAATTTTAACCGTCTCTTCTTTCAGACTCATTTCCTGTGTTCTACTCTGAACTGTTATTTCAAGATCGATGAGATAGACAATATAGAAATTCTGTTTGCCTTTAGTATGGAAACTATTCTTTCATAAAATGTCATTGTTTACATTGCTGAATGAGAAACATCCACACTAATTGGTGTAGATGAAATACAAAAAATTTTGAAAGGAGTAAATCAGGAAAGGGATTGAAGGGAATAAATTACTAGTTAAATGTGATCACAGGAAAAGTTGAAAAGTATTATTTATAATATTTTATATACTTAAAAAATGAAAAGCAGTTTTTGGCAATCTTAATTCAAGAAATCATTTATTCATTAAGTGAATTCCAAATTGGTTTCAACACCATGGAAATCACAGAGAATGACTTTGTTCACATATTTAGTGACAGCCATAATTTAGAAAATTGTCTTACATGGCTGTGCAATAGCTGAAATTTACGAAGCTAGATGTACAGCTCTTTTCCATGTTGTTGAAATCAGTGTCCTCTTTAAATCACTAGGAAGTTGATGATAAATGACTGCAGTAAGTGAGAGGCGTAGTGAGCCATGCACCATCACTGCTTATTTCACGGACCTGAGCAAGACTCCCTACCTACCTGTCAAGACACCTCTAGGAAGCTTCTGATGGCTTCTTAGGAAATAAAAAGGCCTTTTTTTTTTCTTTTTTCTGTTTATGGAAACTTAGTATGGGCCTTGACTCTCAGTAATTTATATTTCTTTCCCATTAGCTAGCAAACATCCAAAATTGCCCAGTGATTCCCAAACTGTGTAATAGCTGAGTTAATTCATAGTGGAAGAAAGATATTCCCTTCTAGTCATCTCAGAGGTAAGCTGGAGGACTTCAGGCAGGAAAATAAATGTATATCAGAGTTTCTCATAAAATTGCTTAATTTCAAACTAATATTTAAAAATGAGAAATGAAATTGTAACATGGTATTAAAAAAGGTAATTTAAATTATTTTTCTTTTAAACATGAGCGTGTTTTAATAAGAAATTTATTTATGTTAAATCATATTATGTACCTAATGGAGCCAAGAGAAAGTTTAGCATTTTAGAAAGGGAAAATTTTCATTTAGGTCTCTGTATTTTCATTTAGGTGTCTGTAAAATACTACTGAGGTAGTATTTTTCCACTTCTAGGAACTGAAGATCTGATGCATATAAATCAAGGATAGAAATTTAAAGAGCATATTCTCCTTTTTATATATATTTCAAAGTAAAAAAAAAATAAATGATATGAAGGTGTACTAAGTTTTGATGGTCTCTCATTTCTTTCTTGACTCATTTCAGGCCCTAGAAAGTGAATTTGTTTCTTGCCAACTTCATCAGTGGATCGACCTTATATTTGGCTATAAGCAGCGAGGACCAGAAGCAGTTCGTGCTCTGAATGTTTTTCACTACTTGACTTATGAAGGCTCTGTGAACCTGGATAGTATCACTGATCCTGTGCTCAGGGAGGTAGGTGTTAAATCCCATATTATTCCAAAAATTTCTGTCATCTCTCAAACACAAATTTGACATTCCATCTCTTTCTGTATAATTTTGTTTTCAACATAACTTCTTACAAAACAGATTTCAGGTTCTTGACATATGTGGAAAAATTGAAAAAAGTCCCAAAACAAGTAATGCAACCAGTACGTGGTTCCTTTTTAAATTGCAGACACTTTAAATATACTTCTATATCTGTACATTTGTTTTTCTTACTTCAAAATTTACATTAAAATATGTAATGCTTTATGTATGTTAGTAATAAGTGAAACCTAGCTGAATATTTCAATAGGAATATTTCACATTAAAATAATCTGCCACTGTGGCTATTCTTAAAAATAACAGCACAAGTGCTAGGATTACAGGTTCAGTGGCTCTTGCCTGTAATTCCAGCACTTTGGGAGGCCAAGGTGAGTGGATGGCTTGAGCCCAGGAGTTCGAGACCAGCCTGGCCAATATGCTGAAACCCCATCTCTACAAAAAATACAAAAATTAGCAGGGTGTGGTGGCGCAGGCCTGTGGTCCCAGCTACTGCGGGGGCTGAGGTGAGAAGATCGCTTGAACCCAGGAGGCAGAGGTTGCCATGAGCCAAGATTGCACCACTGCACTCCAGCCTGGGTGCCAGAGCGAGACCCTCTCTCAAAAAAATAATAAATAAATAAAAGGAATATTTCTACCTTTTAGACAGAATACTCAAAAAAATGCATGAATGAAATAGATGCAGTTATGCTATTTTATTCTTATGTGTTTTCAATCTGAAATGTTTATAGCTAACAGTTGGGAATTATGTGCTGTAGTATGTATATAGTATTTTTAGTGAAAATATTCATATAAAATATTACTTAAATCACTTCTACATTGCACAAAATGATTTCAGATAAGTGGAAAGAGTGAAGATGCAACAGCTGCTACATAAGTGTTGCTTCAAGGAAGTGATATCCCAGCCTTCCATTCTACCAGATATCTGCCATCTGTCGTATGCAAAACAAGTAATCATTTCTGCATCTCCAGCCAGTGGAATGCTTTTCTTATTTTTTATTTTAAAGGTGGAAAACTTGGAGATGGGCGCAATGAAGCTCTACAGAAAAATTTGCATTCATAAGTCTATTTCTTATATACCTCTATAAAATTAAAATGACTCCATTTGTATGGTTCAAGCAAAGAAGAGGAAAAGGAAGGGAAGAGCCTCATAATCATTGATCCTTGGACCCTTAGGGCAAAATATTCTGAGAACACGTTGCAAGCATATTATTAGGGGCAATATTGTACCATATTGTGTGCACAGGAAGATAAAATTATTGCCTGAAGCCAAGAGAAAAACATAGAGACAGAATGAATGAATGAGAGAGAAGGCAGGTGTTATGAAATTGGCTGGTGAAATAAGGAATTTTCTCTACAAATCGTTACACTCACCCAACTGAGTATCCCCAGTTGTGTATAAATTGTAATCAGATTATTTGGTAGGAGATAATTCTGAGCTTAATTAGTCTCAACTATACACCCTTGCTTATTACATGCCTGTTTTATTAAATACTTTATAAACTATTCTGTTAAGGCTAATACCTTTTAGAATCAGAAAAATAGAAAACAGTTGTAATAGTTCATCCTTATATTCCAAGATCAACTCAATTGTCTTTTGACTTCTAAATGTCATAGACATTTTTGCTTTTGGATATTTTGTTATACATTTTTACCCATTATAATAAAGTCCTGTTCTTATAAAGAAAGTTGCAAGTTAATCCTGTTGGGCAAAACAAATTAAATACATTAAACACAAAATAAAATAAATTAAATAAATAAAATACAAAATAAAATACATTAAGCATCTTATATGTGATGAAAGTGCAAGGCAGCATTAAAATTGACAGAAAAATAGCAGGTTTTTCCAATTTAAATGAGGGTTTAAAAAGAGATAACTGAAAGAATTTGAAAATGAAATTAAAATGGAAATTTTCTTTACATGGATACAGTGTTCATTATTTGAATCTTATCAAAATACCTGTTTCTACAAAATAACATCATTGCTTTGGACAGTGAAAGAATTGTGTATAAGGCTTTGTTAATGTAGAACTTCTTAATGAAACATTACATAGAAATGTAAATTTTAAAATGTAAAAATTAAAAATTAAAAATTGTCTTCTGTTGAATGGGAATGATTCAAGCATATGTTGGCATATTATATAGATGGTCTGAACAATATCTCGTATTACAGCTTCATGACCTTCTAGTGATGCAGACTCTCTGCTACTAGGGTGCCTCAGCTCAGGACTCTGTCTCCTTTCAGCATGCTCATTCGAAGCACATAATTGCCAGACACTCAGGTTTCATTAGAGAGACCCAGAGTCATACTGTGAAATGTTATGTTCTTTCTCCCCAGACCCCTTGCCCACTTCCTCAACCCTATAATTCTGTGTCAGTTCTTAGAACACTATACATGTGAAGGAGCGCATACCTGGAATACTCTTACTTCCCTTCCCCCAGCCCCCAGAGGCCTGAGCACACATCAGCAGAGAGGTTTACCATGACCCTGTGGACCTGTGTGGACTCAAGATTGCTTAGGAAGAGCCTCTATCTCCTTGTGACCACTAGGGGGCCATTTAGTACAGTGTAGACATAACAGATTAAATGATTTCAAGGAATGCTAGTTAATTTCCCCTTTCCCACTTCCCACCATTCCCCCCTCTAACATATTCCCATTGCTGTTAATGCCAGTTAGCCAAGTAGAAGCTAACAGATTCCCACAAAGACAGTTCTGCACTAACATTTAAGAATGTGAGGAATAGTGCCCTCCAAAGGACGAGAGCCCACCTGAGTCCTGTGAGCTGGGTAAGTGAGGCCGAGTCATTCAATCTCACTTTACCTCAGTTGCTCTCTCTGTAAATACATCTATTGTTATAAGAAAGAACCCAGATAAAATGGAGTGAAGTACAGCATATTCATTATTTAGTGGTCATTTATGCACCCTTACCTATATACAACCCCTATGAGTAGACCATGTGGGAGGCACAATACCTTTTTTTAAAACATTCTTGTTGAGTTCCTGGAGGTCTTGTACTGCTGTGTTGCGACTTGAGAGAGTTGATTCCCACCTAAGTGGTTGGACAAAGACTCTTGGAAAAAGCAGAGTTTAAGATATTAACCCTTTTATTGAGCTCAATACATTTATTTTATTTGATAATGTTTATCTTAGTATTTTTAAAATACAAAGATTGTACATTTCATATAGATAAAACCAAAGGAAGGCTAATTATGGCTACACTAAACTCCAGCTAGCCTAAGATGGATTTTTTCATGCTTAAATTAAACACTAATTTAAAAAGAGAAATATTTAATATATGAATATCTATATATGTCTCCTTTGTAAAAACAAAAACAAAAAAAAATTCTACTACCTGCCTATAACTTTGAGTTTTGAAGTTAGTGCTAACGTTTGAGAAATGGCTTAAGGTTATTGATTCATTCTTTCTTGACAGGTGAAATCACGAAGCAGCACTAACCACAGCAATTATGGCATTAAAATGTCAAGAAATTAGAGGTCAGAATAACAGATAATTTTCTTCTCTATGTCAGATTGAAAATTGACATTCTTTGACAGTTTAGGAACTCTGGCTGAGAAAATTATGACAGCTTAACTTATTTTATACTTGTAAAGCAGTAATTGATAATAAACTTTATCATGACAGCCTCTGGGCAGAAACATGACAGTACAGTTCTGGTACAAAGCTCTTCTTAATATGTAAACACTAGATCTGTTGGATAGTAGATATTATTTAAATTGTCTGAAGTCTTGGCTTACATCGTAATCTTCTATGCACTTTTTTTCATAGATGAGCTGTACTATTTGAGCAGTTTTTCAAGCATTATAAAGAATATTTTTTCTTATCTGTTTTTATATATTAATAAAAAGTATATGATCTGATTTATATTTTTACTTACTAAATGATGACCAAGAAACTTCATCCTATGACCTGCTTAGGAAAGAGAATATTCTGGTTGGTAATCATTTAGTCCCGTGGTTTTCTAACACCTTGATGCTCAAATGTGGCCCATAACCCAGCAGAATCAGCATCACCTGGGAACTTGCTAGAACTTCAGCCTCTCAGCCTTCCCCAACCTACTAAATACATGTAATGAGATCCCTAGGCAACTTGTTTGAGACATTAACTTTTAAGAAGCACTGCTCTACTAAAGGTGTGTTAGAATCATTTGGAAAGCTTTTTTTTCCCCCCTACAAAAGTACAGAGAATGGTATAATGAACCTCCATGTACCTATCACCCAATTTCAAAAATTTAAAACCATTTCATCAAAACCTCACCCCTCCCCTTGTATTTTTTTTTCTTTCTTTCAGAGACAGTCTCACTCTGTCACCAAGGCTGAAGTGCAGCGGCTTACTGCACCCCACCTCCCAGGTTCAAGCAATTCTCCCACCTCAGCCTCCCAAGTAACTGAGATTATAGATACCCACAACCGCGCCTGGCTAATTTTTGTATTTTTAGTAGAGACAGGGTTTCACCATGTTGGCCAGGATGGTCTTGAACTCCTGACCTCGGGTGATCCGCCCGCCTCAGCCTACAAAAGTGCTGGGATTACAGGCATGAGCCACTGTGCACGGCCCCCCTGTACTATTTTTAATACACATGTCATACCCATCTAACTCCCCATCCACTCTATCCTCCCCATCACGTGGGCATCTCAGAATATCCAGGGAAAGGCTTCAATGAAGCAAGTCTTATTTTGAAAAAAAAAAAAAAAAAATTATCTGGGAATTTCACACACATTCCCAATTAAAAACCATTAATCTAGCTAACACTCTCATTAAATAATTTTTTGTTTGTTTGTTTTGAGACAGAGTCTCGCTCTGTCGCCCAGGCTGAAGTGCAGTGGCGCAATCTGGGCTCACTGCAAGCTCTGCCTCCCAGGTTCACGCCATTCTCCTGCCTCAGCCTCCCAAGTAGCTGGGACTACAGGCGCCTGCCGCCACGCCCGGCTAATTTTTTGTATTTTTAGTAGAGATGGGGTTTCACCATGTTAGCCAGGATGGTCTCAATTTCCTGATCTTGTGATCCGCCCGCCTCGGCCTTCCAAAGTGCTGGGATTACAGGCGTGAGCCACCGCGCCCGGCCTAAATAATTTTTTCAGCTGGGCATGATAGCTCACGCCTGTAATCCCCACACTTTGGGAGACCGAGGCGGGTGGATCACTAGGTCAGGAGTTCAAGACCTGTCTGCCTCAGAGTATGATTATATTGTATGCCATAGGCAACAAAAATGGATAGAAAGATGGGAATGATATTATAAGTTGTATCACAGCTCAACCATTAGTATTTGAGTGACATTAAGTCAGTCACTTGAATTTTATGTACCTGTATTTTCTCACCTAAAAAAAATGATGACAGAGATGATACCTAATTCATAGGAGAAAAATATGTGAAAATACTTAAACTATAAAGCACTACACAGGCATTATTACCTAAAGGCATAATTAAATGAAGTTATCTTAGAAGAACTTTTGTTTTAATAATTTCATTATATATGACACCAAAACTATCAATTTAATTTAAAAAAATCTGTTAGCAACAGAGAAAATAAGTTAATTTGTTTTTAATATTATTTAGTAAAAAGAAGCAGTTGTGGCTTTTAAATTTATTTTCAATACTGTCTCCAAAATTTTATAAAGATGGCCTAATTGCAGCCCACTTATTGCCTGTAACATTCTTTCTTGATCTAAATTAGTATTAGCATTTATATCCTTTATTATCCTTTATATTTTTAAAAGTTTTACATTAGGCCAGGCGCTGTGGCTCATGCCTGTAATCCCAGCACTTTGGAAAGCCGAGGCGGGCAGACCACAAGGTCAGGAGATCGAGACTATCCTGGCTAACACGGTGAAACCCCATCTCTACTATAAATACAAAAAAATAGCTGGGCGTGGTGGCGGGCACCTGTAGTCCCAGCTACTCGGGAGGCTGAGGCAGGAGAATGGTGTGAACCCGGGAGGCGCAGCTTGTAGTGAGCCAAGATCGTACCACTGCACTCCAGCCTGGGCGACAGAGTGAGACTGTCTGAAAAAAAAGTTTTACTTTAGTGTCATTAGTTTTCTATTCATATTATCAAATGAATTAGCATCACTATTACTGGCATTAAGGTTGTACTGGTTCAGCAAGAGAAAAAAATCGAGTCAATATTTCAACAGAAGCTGTAAGCATATACCAGACAAGTTATTAACAAGATACTAAGTTCTGAGCTTGTCGTAATACTTGTCATCATTCTATAGTTGACATTGCCAAACTGAAAATGATTTCAATGGCTTCTTTTTAACAGTGAGAGGTATGCACATAAGTCTATCATAAAAGGCTGTTTTGCTGGCAGCTATTAGAACATACGAGCCATTGCAATATTTATTTATAGATATACACATATATTTATGCTGGAAATATTAAAATATTAAGTAGTTTTTAATATTACCAACAGTCATAAAAATGTGGCATTTTTAGTCTAATTTTCTGTTAATATTTCTTGGTTTTCTTAGCTTATAGTTTCTTTTTCTATCTTTTTCTCAATCTGTCAGGGATAACACCGCCTCCCTTTGGATCTGCTATGGTGAAAATATGCCCATAGGAAGTAGGCTAGATTACTTCAGTTTTTACTTTATTTTCTTGCTGAAATATTCCTTGCTACTACAGAGAATTGACATGATAGGGCTGTCAAGAACCAGAAGATAGATGTGTCTTTAACCAAAACAGCTGCAATGCTGGCTTTTCTGAGAAGATGATTTCATAAAATTTGTAAGACAAAAAATTAACACACTTTTTCATCCTGATGATGTAAATGAAGGGTAATTTAAAGGCCCATAATGACAACATTGAGGACCTCTACAATCATTGTCTTCCTTGAATTCTTTCTATTATTCTTTATTCTTTCTATGAATCCCTTATCCCTCAGCCTTTCCTCCCCCCATTTCTGACTCTCTTTGATATGACAAGGAATATCAACACCACCTGCCCGATCTGCGTGAATGAGTTGTAGCACAAAGTTATCCATTTACAACTGCCATGATGCCTAATTGTCTTCATATGGGGGATATCCAGGGTTCTTCTCCTGGGCAGTTATTCTGAGAAGTGATTGCAACAAATGATCACAAAGTGGGTGATAAAGATTTCTTAAAACCATCTTAATTTCCCCCTATAATTACTGCATGTTTTACTGGGATGAAAATTTTAACAGATTCAAAAGCGAAATTAAAACGGAAAGAAAACCCCTACATTTTAATTAGTGGAGTGAAAATATGTATTTGGTGTTCTTTAAAGCTAAAGGATCATTTTGGGAACACGAAAAATACCATGATTCCTAAAACTAATAAGGATATAGGTTCAAATATATTTGTTATGTGTTTCTCACTGCAAAGGTTTGCATTGAGAGCCATAAGGCTTGCATTGCAAAGGTTTGATGAATAAGGTTTTAATATAGAAATTAGTATCAAGGAAATTAATGACACACATTTAATTTTGATTAGTGAATAAATCTTTAATTTAGGTCTATCTTACCTGCTCATAATTACTGCAGTACTTCACTAGGCCATGGTCATCAATCGTCCACTAGAAAAGCATAAATAATGCAGCTAGTCAAAGTTGGATGTATGTCATTTATGTGACTTGTGCTTCTTTCTCCGCTTTGTGTTATTTTTATTGTGTGGTGTTGAGAAGTGCTAATTATTGATTTTCAGAAATTAACAGCAAGTACTTTCACAAGCATCTAAAGCCATATTTTACTCAAGGGAAGAAGGGTGAAAATTGCAGCCTGCTGTTTATAATAGAAATAGCTGGAAGGGATTTCCTTATCTTCTATTAACATAGATTTCACTTCTGTAACACAGTTGTTACCTCAGCATAAATTAACAATTATTCAAAACATATTGCATTCTTCAGTTTGTTGAAATAGATATTACTCAATCTAAGTACCTAGGCATTTCAGTTAGATATTTAGAACTCATTTTTAAACATTTTAAACATATTGATAATGAGCCTATTTAAAGCCATTTGAAGTCTCAGTACAGTATATCTAAATTACTGTTGCCCATTTATGTCAAAATCAAGAATATTTTGTTCTGCTGAATACATCCAATAATTCTTTATTCTCGCTTTAGTGTACTAAAAGTATATGATTTCAATTTGGAATATTTATACCAGCACCTGGTAAACCTGTGTCTCAATGTCATTCCACATACCAAAGAAATCTATTTCAGCTTTTTAAAAAAATATTTTCCCATGATTAAACACTTCCAGTGAACTTATAAAGGCCACCACTTCTCTCTCATTCCTGCTCCTACACCACCACCTCCCCCTCAACTTGTTTTCCTCCTCCTTCACCTCCTGAATCAGCCAGCATAGAGTTTAGTTTATATAAACTTATTCAACCAGGGAAAATTTGGCAGGGATGTCATACTGATTGTTCTCACCTGTGGTAAAGGATTTGTGAATTGAGTCCTCTACTTAGGTACCATTTAATGATTAACCCCAAAGTGGGCAAAGAACCAGAAACCTTGGAAGAATCCTTAAGCGATCATCTGCTAAAATCTTCGCTTCCAGGTAGGCGAATCCCTAAGTCATCTAGAAAAGAGTATTTCAGTTCTCATCCTGAGTATCAAGAAATATTTATTGCAATGAGACTCTACAGCCTTTCCTATATGCTTACAATGTTTATCTCTGAAATATTTAAAATCCTCAATGAAAATGCCCCTTGCTTGGATATAATCTTTTTTTGGTCATTCCTACCCCAACATGTAGCAAAAGGTAACCAGCATTTCTCTCATTTGTTGTGCCTGAATAACAATCCTATTTGTATCAGTCAGGATCTCAGCACATTACCTTTCAAAGCGATAATGAAGACTCCAAAGAAGACGTACACATGACCAACAAGTATGTGCCAGCATCATTCATCTTTAGGGAAATGCAAATCAAAGCTGCAGTGAGATACCACCTCACACCCATTAGGTTAGCTACTATCAAAATAGAAAATAACAAGTGTTAGTGAGGATGTAGAGAAACTGGAAACTTTGTGCACCATTGATAGGAATATAAAATGCTACCACTGGCGTAGCTGCTAGGAAAAGCAATATGGCAATCGTTCAAAAATTAAAAATAGAATTCCCTATGACCCAGCAAATTCTACTTCTGGATATATATCCAAAAGAATTGAGAGAAAGGGCTTCAAAGAGACATTTGTATACCTATGTCCACAGGAGCATTTTTCACAATAGTCAAAAGTCGAGGCCAGGCGCAGTGGCTTACACCTGTAATCCCAGCCCTTTGGGAGGCTGAGGCAGGCGGATCACAAGGTCAGGGATTTGAGACCAGCTTGGCCAATATGGTGAAACTCCGTCTCTACTAAAAATACAAAAATTAGCCGGGCATGGTGGCAGGCGCCTGTAGTCCCAGCTACTCGGGAGGCTGAGGCAGGAGAATCACTTGAACCCGGGAGGCGGAGGTTGCAGTGAGCTGAGATTGCGCCACTGCACTCCAGCCTGGGTTACAGAGCAAGACTCCATCTCAAAAAAGAAAAAAAAAAAAAGTTGAAAGCAACCCAAGTGTCCGTGGATGGATGAATGGATAAACAAAATGTGGGGTGGTGTATGTGTGTGTAATGCATTATTAGTCAACCTTAAAAAGGAAGGAAATTCTGACACATACTACAACATGGATGAACCTTAAGGACATTAATACTAAGTGAAACAAGCCAGTCACAAAAAGACAAATCCCGTATGATTCCACTTCTATGAGGTATCTTAACGAGTCAAAATCATAGAGAAAGAAAGTGGAATAGTGACCCCCAGGGACTAGAGGGAGTGGCGAGTTTTTGTTTAATAAATACAGCGTTTTAGTTTTAGAAGATGAAAAGAGTTCTGGAGATTGGTTACACAATAGTGTGAATGTACTTAACACTACTGAACTGTACTCTTAAAAATGGTTAAGATGGTAAATTTTGTGTTATATATATTCTACCACAATTAACTTTTTTTAAAGGATAATGAAGAGAGTTTAATAATGGTTCTATTTACAAAGGTATAGACATGGTAAAGTGGATGAACAAGGGAAAGCGACAAGGAAAGGGAGCCATTCCCAGAATCTGGCAATAAAAGTGCTCACCCAACAAGAGCTGTGACCTTAGGTAGAGGAGTACTGGCCAGGCACTGCCAGAACGGGACTTGGCAGAGAGGGGCCATATAATCCTGTCTCTGCTCCTGAGCTGTGTCATTGGCTGAACCCACTGGGAAGGTAGAGAGCAAGGGAGCACAGGTCTATGGAGGCGCATCTTCCAGAGCCAAAGAAGGTGTCCAGCTCACTGGTCTGTTCCCCCTGGGTTGTTCATTTCTCTAGGCCAAGAAGACTTATTTAAGGCTTCCAGGCTTGGTCAGCCACAATCAGCTACATTAAAATGCACTCACTCTTCCTACCTGAGTTGACTTATACTTATTTTAAGTGGAGAAATTGAGTGAGCTTGTCATTGATGGCACTGATCTGATTTGGACAGAAAATATTCTGGATGGAGCATTTTCTCTCCGGAGGAAATGATGCTTACTTTTTCACATTTCGTTTGTTAAGTCAATTATGTAATATCACCATTATAATTGAACATGGCAAGGAGGAAACAGGGATCAGCAGGAGGAGAAGTCACATCTTAATTCTACTTAGATTTGTGCTAAAAGAAAGAAACCAAGAATTAAGGCAGGTAACTGGACAAATCAGAATCTCTCTCTCAAATATTGTCTAAGCGCATCTACTAATTAAGGCAATTGTGGTCCCTTTTTACTCGGATTACCAAATATTTGCTTAAATATTCTAATAATTTTGCCAGGATAATTTTAGCCTTAATGCAGTTGAAGATTAAAACAAAAGGAAAAATATTTATTCTCCTATTTTGTGGTTTCTATGAAAAACTAGAAGCAGTTGAATATAAAATAGCATTTTAATTTTTTGTATAGTTTAATATTTATAAAGCAAGAAACAACAAAGTGCAGATATTATTTGCTTGATTTATTTTGCTCCTGTTTTTCCAGCATTAAAAAGTAATGCTTTATATGATCTTGTTTTATTACAACAATAAACCAGAAGCAAAAGCTTATCAGTTAAAATGTAGTCTGCCATTAAGTAACCTTTCCTTTTATCATTTCAGACTTAAAATTCCATTGTTTTTGTTTATTTTTTTCCTATTTGGCATTGGTAGAATTGCAGGTGGAACAGAAAGATGATATCAATCACACGTATTTTTTTATTTTGTGTCAAGCTTGTATTTTTTGGTTTAAAAAAGAGCACTTTTAAGTATTAAAAGCCTTGTAAGTAAGAGCTATACAGTGAGATAAACAAAATGCTAAGGAAACTTTGAAAATCTTTTTCTGTTTTCTCAAGCAACCACTTTTACTACTTTTTTCTTGAATTTTCTGAAAATTGTTAGTGAATTTACTGGTATTTGGACGTAGTTTGATATTTTGCATTGTGGGTACCATAACCTATAGTACTTTATAAAATGCTGATTTTTCTGAAAAACAATTTAAAAGTTTATACAGACCAGGGAGATGGATGAATAGGTCATTTGAGAGCCTGTATTATTAGCTCCTTCATGCTGTTTGTCATGGCTCTGTAGACCTGACGGCATTTTATCTGAAAGATAATACTGAATTACATTTACCAAAAAAAAAAAAAAAGCAGTTGTAATCATTCTATGGAGAAAAATGTAAATGGGTTAAATCTACCTGCAATGTGGAAAAGACAAGATTAACCAAAGTTTTTGCCTACCACACACCAGAGAAGGTATGGCTTCTGAATTCTGGCTTACTTGGTTGCCACATTTAATTTTACCTTAGTAGGAAGTCTTTTATATGAATAAGCAAATGTGCAACACATAAGCACACATTATATTTATCGATTTCCTTTTCTGAGGATTCAATTCCAGGTATGTATCTTTATTCATAGAGGAGGTAGAACTTCCTTGGAAGGAAAGCCAAAAAGGAAAGAAAACAATTAAGAGATACGGAGGCCAAAGAAAGAAGGCATGTGTCACATCATAGCTAACACACATGCCCCTTTGTGCACACTTTAGAGGACACCTTCTCTAAATGGGTGAATTACAAAAGGCACTCCTTTCTCTGGCTCTCAAGGTAGATTCTATTACTTATTTGCCTTCCAACTGGGCATCTTTGTACAGGGCATAAACAGCATACCCATGCACAGTGGCCCTGACCTATGAGGAAGAAGAAAGACTCAAGAGAACTTGTTAAGTAAGGAAAAAGGGGACTCCCATGAAGATGTCATAATTTTGTAACTTAGTAGGTGGGTCCTGCAGAATTGTATAAAGGAGAGCCTCATCAGACTAAGGAATGGGATAATCAGGAAGTAGGGAGGGGACAAAAGACAAAGTGTCCCTAATCGAAACTTTTCCTTAATGGGAGCTCTATATACAGATAAGCAGGTAAAACTGAGTTGTGTGTCATATATGTGTTTGTAATCTGAAAATCATTTATGCTGTTCAGATTTTCTTATTTTGTTCATTTGTGCATAACTCAGTTCACATTTATCTTTACTTCTCTGCCTATACCTACAAAATTCCATGTTTTAGAACTTCCTCAAGGTGTTCAACCTACCTATTTCTCGGTGGGTCCTAGCTGGAGAGAAAAATAAATGCTAAGTGCATGATGTCAGTTCAATAAATATTCAGCAAAACAATTTTTATAATCAGTAAGAATCCATATAACAATGAAAATTTAACACTCTTTAACTTAATTTTCATTTCTACTTTAACAATTCCAGGTAAAGAAATAATTATTAAAATTATTTTATGAGACAATTGAGTTTTGATATATACAAGTTTTATTAATAAGTTATCAGTACCCTAAAAGACTACATAATGTAAATCATTACTTTATTTACAGCTTCGACCATTACATTTTGGGTTCACAACAAAACCATTTTGGAGAAACACTTTGGCAGTAAAACTAAACTTACTCCTACCCTATGACTCACCAATCCCATATCTAGGTATAGACCCTCCAAAAACTGGCTGCTAACCTCCATCAAAAGACATGTACAAGAATCTTCTAAGCAACTTTATTCACAATAACCTGAAACTGTTAACAACCCAAATATCCATCAACAGAATTGATAAATTGTGTTAGGTTAATACAGGGGAATACTATACAGCAAAAGAAAAATGAACAAACTACCGATACATACAACAAGATTGAATCTTGCAGACATAAAGTTGATCAAAAAAAGCAGAAACAGAAAATATGTAGTGTATAACTCAATTTATCAAAAATTCAAGAATAAAAAATAATTGATGATAAACATCAGAATAATTATTAGCTTGACAGGGTGATGGGGCTAGATGGGGGAATAATTGGCTGGGGAGGCACACAAGGTTACCAGTATCTATGTATTCTCTCATGTACC
The DNA here is from genome assembly GCF_028858775.2 of Pan troglodytes. NCBI lineage: Eukaryota > Metazoa > Chordata > Mammalia > Primates > Hominidae > Pan > Pan troglodytes. Next base: position 34,758,337 of record NC_072412.2, read on the forward strand.
CACCACCCAGACCAAGATATGGAACCTTCTAGTTCCATTCCAAAGTCCTCTGTCTTAATGTAGATGGTGGTTAGAAGAACTGAAAAAATGTATACACATACATACATACATTCATCAAGCTGTACACTTAAGATTAGTGTACCTTATACACTTTTATCTTAAACCTTAAAAAATGAGTAATTTGAATAAATAAATAAAAGTGAATGCACATAATAAGCTTAACTTCAAGATACCAAAATCAGTGATTTCTTAATAACATTAAGAAAGAATATTATTTAAGCACAAGCAAATCTATATTTTCCTGTTATTCTACCAAAGTGTTGTCTACCAATGGCTGCATGGTCTCTTGTATTTGTGAAACACCAAACGTTTTGTTAGCCACATTTGTTTTAAAAAATCTAGTGGTTTAAGCCTATTACCTATGCTGGCTTTGTATGAAATATGTAAGACTCATGATACCACTGTTTAAGTAAAAAGTTACTATGATTTATTGATTCTAAGATGCACACCATTTTCATATCTCAGTACTCCAAAATCATAATGTGTCTTACAATCAATCAATCATAGCATATTTTAATTGATAGCATATTTTACTTATTAATAGTATATAAAATAATGGAGCTTCTAACAATGGATAACATAGATTTAATGAAGTTGGATTGACGGACATTTCCAAAGTTTTAGTCTTTTTCCATATACATTATACATGCTCATGAGCTCACGTGTTCAATGTTAACTCATTTTGGGTTTACTGGAAAGTACAACAGATACACAAAGCAATTGATATCTTGTAATACAAATTAAAATTTTCATTATTATATTTTAAAAGGATTCACAAGCCCCAAAGCATATAAGAACCAGACAGGGAATAGATGAGTGACACAAGCCAGCGGCAGTGCCCAGGTCACGTGAGTGGTGGGCGTTACAAAAGGGCAGTTGTGCAGGAATGCTGATGTGGTATTGCCTGATCTGCTAAGTTTTTAAGAGAAGCCAAAAAATCCAATTTCTTGTATGCCATTTACTGACCTGTAAATTTTGACTCAAATAGAAACCATGTCTGTGAGCTGAATCTAGCCCATGGGATGCCAGTGTGTGACTTTGGGCTGAATGTAAGCTCTTTGAGGGCAGGAATCTTTATCTGTTTCATTTTACCAGTATCATTAATATCTAGAATGGAATCTAGTATGTAGTAGGTACTCAACAAATACATGTTTTGTGAATAAATAAAGTTAACATTAAATCTCACTGACCCTTGCAGACCAATGTATAGAGAAATAGATACATGTAGAATTTTTTTAATGACATTTCTGGATAATATAGAAGGAATTCATCTCACAGTTCCAGTAGTTTCTTTTTTTTTTTAACTTGATATATTTGGAAATTTTTAAGGGAAACTTTCTATATGGTAGAAAACCTTTTCATGCTGTGGACAAGCTAATTCTTACTTAATCTTCAAACCTGAGCTCTGTCCTTTTTCCAAAAGTCTCTTTCCTAAGAACCTATTCCCCTTCCCCTCTGTCACTCGTCTGGGCTCCCAGGGCAGCCTGGGCTTGTCTCCCCTGTGTCCTGCTCCCTACCATGTGCACTGACACACTCATCGTCTTTATTTTGGGGGCTGCTAACTTCCTGAGGTCAGCCTGGTATCTGACTTTGTATCCCTTGGCATAGAGTAAGCATTCAGCAAATGTCTGATAATTGTTTTTGTGGTATTGAATTGTAAAAGTAAAAAATTCTGAAGTGCTTTTCTTTTTCTAGACCAGGTTTCAGTTTTATACAAATGCCCTGCTTCTATATTCACCAAATATTTTTAGAATCTCTGTTAAGACTAAGTCACCATCCTGACCTGCAGAGATTCAGTCTGAACAAACAGACATACATAAATAATTGTGTGTTAAAATCTATAGTAAAGGAGAAAAATGTGCTGTGAGAATATGCAGAGCATTCATTATGATTTAGAAGGATTTAGATCCTTGCCCAAGGAGGTGAAGGATTTAGATCCTTGCCCAAGGTTAGCATTCGGGGAGGATTTTCTCCTACACAGGGAGTAGCTCTCAGAACAACTACTTCATTGTAACAATTCATGGGTTGCAGAATGAGTTCTGCATGTCACCAGGCAACCCTCCCATTCACAGGACCTGCACACTTGACAAGAAAGTCATTGATGACCCCCTGAAAGTGGGAAAGGACAGAAAATCTTACATGGGGAGCAGGTGAAGAAAGATAGTAGGTGCTCACTTCCCCCTCAAACATTTTAGTAATGACAAGAAGTAGAACTTAAAGGAGACAGCATGCTTTTCAAGATCAGAAAGATCTGTACATTTTTAAATCAGAGGGTAAGGAATTACTGGAAGGCAGGACTACCAGATAGCTAAAAGGTAAATATTGGACTGAGATCCTTTGGGTCATGAAGGCATGTAAAGTAGATCACAAGGAAGAGGGAGTCAGTATAGTCTCAAAAGAAATAAACGTTCAGTGTCGAGAACTGACTGTCTTAATGAAAGGATAAAGTTAGTCACAATCTCGTCTTTATCCTGATGCCTGATTGGGGAACTCTTTTAAATATATATGCATATGTATTCTGCCTTAGTCCAAAATGGTCAGAGTTGGGACTCACTGAAGAGAACTGCACAGAAGATTTCTAGAAATTTTATCCATTTCATAACATTTTCTAGTACAATTTTAATACTTTCCTTTAAGAAACAAAACTAGAGTCAAGCAAAGCATGTTTGTTGACTAATTCCTTCAATAAACATTTAAAGGCTCCCTACTAAGTGCAAGACACTGATCTAGAGATTAAAACATGTTTAATTTTACCCCCGGCTCCTCGCCCCCACTTGTGTCCTTTTTCTGGGGAAGTAAAAACAGGAGTAGCAGTATCTGTTGTTAGAGAGACGTTTAGCTGTTCATGATACATGAAGCTAGGTATTAAGCACTTGCTAACCAGGGCAGCGTTAACAATAAAATTACCACTTTTCTTTCCAAATAATTCTCAAGAGTTAGTTATTAAAAATGTGAACCTAACCAGAAATGGTCTCTTCCCCCTTTTATAATCATAAATCTTGCACTGGGGAGACAAAAGTAGGATGTAAATGCATCATATGTGAATAAAATTTAGTTAAATAGTCACACTTGTGAGTAGACACCATGCAAATAAATGTATACATAAAAATTGGACAGCACTTAAAGAGATTTAATAATTCATCCCATTGCCTCTGCAGATAAAAGAACCAAAGTCCCATTTACGCGATGGCTAAAATATGGCAGATAATGATGCATTCATGTTTAATATTGCTAATAAATTTGCAGGTTCGCATTTTTATTGATAAACATTTTCTTGAAATACAGTGTAGGGGACAGATTTTTAAATTTAAGTACTTTATAAATTAGAATTGTAGATAGCAATGAGATTAGTGGTGGTGCTATGTCAAGAGCCATCTACCAACTCACCTGTGCTTCTACAAGCACCTAGCTATGATTTTCCTGTTTCACTTTTACGTGCAACCAAATTGCACACAATTTAGGGAAAAAATTAGCATGGTAGCAGAGTAATGATCATAGTAAATATCATGCTTCTCCTTGTTGACATAAATTACATATAATATTTCAGAAAAAGATTTTTGTTAGTCTAGCTTAATATACGGAAATATTTTGCCTATAGAATTCATGTATCGAGGAAATACTTAAGTTTCTTTTAAGATGATCTCTTTGACACGCACAAGAAAGGTATATTGTACAGTCCAGACAGTTTGAGGGCTAAAATTATTTCTATTCCTTGGAGGCTATAAAATCTCATTTCCAGCTACATAGGCTTTAATGAAATATTGTATAGCTTAGGATACAGAAAGATTTATTTCTTTTTTGGGTGAGTTCTCTCTAAAATTTCAGGGAAAACTTTTGAGAAAATGAATTTATACCTTAAAAATAATATTCCAGAATTCATCTTAAAATAGCATAGAAAGCTAAAATATATTTTTGTAACAAAAGTTTTGTTATATTTAATAATTCTATAAAATCTTGGTGTTCTTTCTGCTGATCACCCTCTGAATTAATTGGAACCTATAACTTTCTGAATTTTATTTTGTATAATTGATAGACTTTATGTCTCATTCTTTTTTTGCCCCATTAAGATTCCAGAAGCTTATTTCATTAGAGACCCCCACACTTTCCTTCTTACAAAGGACTTTATTAAGGTATATGTGCTGTATTTAGTGTGGAAAGTGTTCTTTGGTCTTTAGCTGCATGCATGTATTCACAGGTTAGATTTTCCACATTTAACCCCAGCTTCTGGGAATAAGAATAGTGACTGGGTTAACTGAAGCATGTTTGGAAGGAGAAGCAAAGCTTGTCTACAAAATACTAACACTTGGATGATTCTGCACCCTGAGAAAAGAGCACCCGTTGAATTTTCTGGACTTTTTTTCATGGCTGACTTGGGATACACTTGCATTGTCAAAGAGTGTGTTGGCCTCTCTCTTTGATGCATATTGATTATGACAATCACCCTCCTTCCCCTGCAGGCCATGGAGGCACAGATACAGAACTTTGGACAGACGCCATCTCAGTTGCTTATTGAGCCACATCCGCCTCGGAGCTCTGCCATGCACCTGGTAAGACATATCAGCATGTTGAGATTTTTTTTTTTCTTTCCTTTTTACCTGGGAATAGAGCAAATAAAATTGTGATTTTAACAGCATATTTTAAAAGGCTTCTCGATTTATTGGTTAACTCTTCAGCCTAAGTACAAACTAATACCCCAGGGAGAGACAGAGAAGGAAGTGTAAATCTACCTTTAAGTCCTACTTAAGCTGTCCCACTTTTGGATTCACAAAAATAGCCATCTTCTCTATGTATGCCTCTACATAAACTCATTCATGCACACACAGGCATAGAGACACACACTGACACCAGAATTAGACTATATTTGTAAATTACAATGAAAAATGTATTGCAGACACAATATGATATTGCCAAATTTCGTGGCAAGATACAGTAGGGGAAGTAGTTCATTTGAAGAAAAGGAAAGAAATATAAAGGTAATTTGTGGTTATTACAGAGAAGTTGTTGAACAGAGTGGTTAAGAGTAAGGGCCCCAGAGCCGGACAGGGCAAACACCATCTCTGCACTAGCTAGTAAATGACTTGGGCAAGGTATTTAACCTCTCTGTTTTTGCATTTCAGCATCTGTAAAATAGAGGTAAAAATAGTACCTACTACTGAGAATTGAATGATTCAATACTGTATAGCACTTAGACCAGCACCTGTCATACAATAAGTTCTTAATAAATGTGAGCTGACATCATCATAATTAGCTACTGGTTAAACCTCTTATTCCCACTTTGCAAGGGAGTCATATTCTTTTCATTTTAATCTGAATTTAAAAGTCCATTTCCATAAAAAAGTTTCTTTACAGTTTATTAGCAAGTAGTAAACATTTTCTTCTTTAAGTAATTTGAAGAAGGTAAAATTTTTATGAGCAATTTCTTTAGAATTTTTTTTAAAACTGATTTTTCACTATTTTTTTACTGAAGTAAACAATTCTTGAAGGTAAAAATGCGTTCACAAGATGAACTTCAAGACAACAAGTACTCTAATTTTAGAGTAAAGAGCTCTGGAATATGGTCCATAATATATGTGTAAACAAATGTATAAGCTGTTATTTTGTGATGGAAGTATTAATCACACCTTTCATTTACTCTGTCATTTAACGAATTTTTATTGAGCCCCTTCTGTATGTCAGATCTGATGCTAAGCACTGGAGATACAGTGACAAGTCCTCTAAACTTTCAAGAAATCAGTAGTCGAACTTTTGGGAAACACATAAATGCTTTCTGTTGTTGTTGTTTTGAGACAGAATCTCACTGTGTCACCCAGGCTGGAGTGCAGTGGCGCAATCTCAGCTCACTGCAACCTTTGCCTCTCTGGTTCAAGCAATTCTCCTGCCTTAGCCTCCCGAGTAGCCGGGATTACAGGTGTGCGCCACCACCCCTGGCTAATTTTTGTATTTTCAGTAAAGATGGGGTTTCACCATGTTGGTCAGGCTAGTCTCAAACTCCTGACCTCGTGATCTGCCCGCCTCAGCCTCCCAAAGTGCTAGGATTACAGGTGTGAGTCACCACGCCCGACCTAAATGCATTTGTTTTTAAATTTTTTTTTTAAGATAGGGTCTCACTCTGTTGCACAGGCTAGAATATAGCGGCATGATCATGGCTCACTGCAGCCTCAAACTCCTAGGCTCACACGATCTTTCTTCCTCAGTCTTCCTAGTAGCTGGGACTACGGGTGTGTGCCACCACGCCCGGCTAAATTTTTAAAATTTTTTGTAGAGATTGGGTTTTGCTGTGTTTCCCAGGCTGGTCTTGAACTCCTGGGGACCCTCAGTCTCCCAAAGTGCTGGGAATACAGGCATAAGCCACCATGCCTGCCTGGTGTGTGTTTAAACTCTTTTTTTTTTTTTTTTTTTTTTTTTTTTTTTACCTTCCTACAACAGCTCAGCCAAACAGCTTCAGCCTCCTTGGTTAGTCACTAGTGAACTCTTTTGACTGCAGTTGGTCTTTCTGTGTAACTAAACAGAAAGGTTTGCACCAAGCTCAGGCTGTTGCCGTATAAACCCCTCAGCCACATTGTAGACATAGAGATGTGGCCTCGGAGCCTCACCATTTTTAATAAACTGTCCAGAAGAATATCTCTAACACTTTATTTTATGAAATGCTTTGGCAGAAGAGTTTTATTCCTGTGTTAGTTTTCTGTGTTTAATAATAATAATAAAAATATTTATCCTGGAGATATGCCCAGTCAGAATTCATTACTTTCCTAGAGGAAGTTGTTAGAGACTGAATTGGCATGAAACTGTTTATAAAGAAACTCTAAGCTTTCTAAGTTCATGTAGCAGAGAATTCATATATACTGCAAACCATTACGAAACATGTATGAAAGCTAAATAATGGTTATTTCCAGCCTCCCTACTTTATGTTTTTAATATGGTGGTATTTGTAGTGTTTTGTAGGACTTACAGTATCTACTTTCTGTCAAGTCATATGCTAGATGTTGACAAAACAGAGGCTAAAAACAGAAAGAAGAAAACACATGGACACATGATAGGGAACAACACGCACTGGGGCCTGTCATGGGGGTGGGGGTGGTGGGAGGGGAGCATCAAGAAGAACAGCTAATGTATGCAGGGCTTACTACCAAGGTGATGGGTTGATCTGTGCAGCAAACCACCATGGCACACGTTTACCTATGTAACAACCTGCGTGTCCTGCACATGTATCCTGGAACTTAAAATAATTAAAAAAAAAAAAAAAGAAGAAGAAAAAGCATTGGCCCTCCATAAGCTCCCAGCCTAGAAGGGAGAAACAAGGCTTCAACCATAAACAGTCAGTGCCAGAGCAGAACCTGGGGAGAACTGCCAGGGAAGCGTTCGGCTGCTTTATGGGGCTACTGTATTTTAATTATTTAGACTGTAGTCATGACCCCAGATCAACCAGATAGAAATGAAAGTATTAGTCAATTCACTTTATATTTCATGTAAAAAATGGGAGTCACTAATTTGACTAACTTTCCCACCAAACTGATTTTTAAGCTGCATTGCATAACTGTGTTACGTCATGCGGGTGTGTCTATGAGCTAACTTTTCACATTGCATTGTGGTGATATTTGAATTGAGGCTGGTCTTTAATGATTCTGTGTCCCTGTATCAGTGCCTTCACAGAATTCTTATTCTCTACTCTCTGTGCCATCCCCCAGTCAAAGCTGCTCGATTTGGGGCAGACATTCACCAGTATGAAAGTTTAGGTGGCTTTTCCTCCTTGTGTGTGCTCGTGCTAGACTTGTCTGTTTAACCTCATTCTCCCTAGACCTTTCACTAACTATGTTATTCCTTTTGTCTTCCTCTGTTCTCTTCCCTTTCTATTCAACAGTGTTTCCTTCCACAGAGTCCGCTCATGTTTAAAGATCAGATGCAACAGGATGTGATAATGGTGCTGAAGTTTCCTTCAAATTCTCCAGTAACCCATGTGGCAGCCAACACTCTGCCCCACTTGACCATCCCCGCAGTGGTGACAGTGACTTGCAGCCGACTGTTTGCAGTGAATAGATGGCACAACACAGTAGGTATGTGTGCCTGAGCAAATCACTTACTAAAGATTTCTTAAAAGCTACAATTAAAGTAAAAAAGTGTACTGGGATTAGCTCATATCCCACATTATCTACAAAAAACAGCAGACTAAATAAATAATTGTCAAATCCAACTAAGGGACTTCTATCTGTCTCCTTCATTTCTGCTGTATGTTAGTGCCTCATGGGATGCTTGGATCATAGTCAAGTACTCAGTAACTATTTGACAAATTGAAGCAGTTCTACCAATAATTCAGGTTCTCCTACTCTATTCTGCTATTGCCTAACTGCAAAAAAATACACCCCTCTTTTTTCCTATATCAAACAGAAGAGAGTTTGAATATGGGTTTCTGGATGCTGGCTTCAAGTCCTCTTGTCTCTATATCAGTAATTTATTTAGCAAATATTTGACTATTATATGTCAAGTACTCCTAAGCACTGTATATACAGCAATAAACAAAACAAGCACCAGCTCTATTTTTGCAGAGCTTAGAATCTTTGCAAAAAGACAAAATCTAAATTCTCCAGTGATTTCACACTTCACATGTGGTTCTCCAAACTCATTCCTGAAAGTACCAGCCAGTACACCTTGAAGCGACATAACGTTGTGGCAAACATTTAGACATATTGCAGGAGTTCAAGACCAGCCTGGCCAAGATGGTGAAACCCCGTCTCTACTAAAACTACAAAAATTAACCAGGCACAGTGGCAGGCACCTGTAATCCCAGCTACTCGGGAGGCTGAGGCAGGAGAAACGCTTGAACCCGGGCAGCAGAGGTTGCAGTGAGCTGAGATCGCGCCACTGCACTCCAGCCTGGACGACAAAGTGAGACTTTGTCTCAAAATAAACAAATCAAAACACATTTAGACATATTGATGCTTAACCAGGGCAGAGTGGATGTGACCAAATGATTTAGTTGGCCCAGTTCACCACTTGAGATCTCCCAGGAAGCCGAGGACTCCCCGTCTCCAGAGTTGAATAGCTGAGCCATGCCGAAGTAACCTGAATCTTTCTATTCTACTGACCTCTACATTGCTCTAAAAAATACAGTGATTTGTATCCTAGCTTTATCTCCTAAGAGTTTCTAAGTGCACCTATTTTAAGGTTATTGGTGATATTATCAACGTCAGGTAACGCTACTTCCATTCCATCAGAGATAGGCAGCACATATCTTAAGGAAAATATATGACTGTATTATTCTCAGGAGACAGCCTCTAGAAATGTTTTGCATTGAGAAAAACTATAAAGGACTAAATTTTTATTTAAAATTGTTCAAAAGTGTTGTATATATTATATAATCACGTGTGAAAAACTATGACTAATGAACTTCATCAAGCTCTAAACATTAATCCTCTGAAAGTAGCTTTTAGTGAGATTAAGATTTTAGGTGTGGCCCAATTTTTATACCTTCCATTTACTTGTCACATGTTGAAAAAAAGGCCCCATTGGATGGGAGCCCCAGCTTCCTGTGTCCTGCCCCAGGTGAGCGCAGGCTCATACCCATCCCTGCTTGGAAGCATAGCCCTTTCATTGATTTCAGGCTCATTGATTGCTCATGACCTTAGCTTTTTGATGGGTTCAATAAATGTTACAATCTTCTATTTATCCAGCTTTTTCTCATCATTAGAACAGAAACAAAACTCTTCCCAGCCTTGTACATCGTAAGTGGAAACCTGAAGTCCCTGTGGTGATTATTTTGTAAGGCTGTCTACAGAGACACATAGTATAACTGAATCAGAACAATTTATCAAATCATTTTTAAGCAAATATGCATTTTGTAAAATCATCATAAAACACTACCCATTAGGAAATCCCTTCTTTCTGAGAATTTTTTGTTAGTTTTTCTCTCTTTTTTTAATCTTTAGGACTCAGAGGAGCTCCAGGATACTCCTTGGATCAAGCCCACCATCTTCCCATTGAAATGGATCCATTAATAGGTATGTTAATAAAAAAGAATAAATTTTCATGGATACTATCCATATATTCATATATAGTTATTTTTCATAAGATAGTTGAACAATATTTTTTTCTACCACAAGATTAAAATGCTAATAATATCAAATTATCATCAAGGAGCTGTGTAAATCATAATATGCCATCTAAGAACTTTTTGGTATTAAAGCAATCGTTTCTTGATATTTTTGGAGGTCATTTAAGTTGGTTATAAATAAGGCAAATAATTCCAAACTGTATTTTCTTTCAGCCTAAAGTGTTCTCTAACAGCTCAGTATTGTTTAAAATATAAGGATTCAAAAAGATTACTAAAGGCTGGGGGAGGAATAGCATTAGGAGAAATTCCTAATGTAAATGACAAGTTGATGGGTGCAGCAAACCAACATGGCACATGTATACCTATGTAACAAACCTGCACATTGTGCACATGTACCCCAGAACTTAAATTTAAAAAAAAAAAAAAAAGGGCCGGGCATGGTGGCTCACGCCTGTAATCCCAGTACTTTGGGAGTCCAAGACGGGCGGATCACGAGGTCAGGAGATCGAGACCATCCTGGCTAACACGGTGAAACCCCGTCTCTACTAAAAATATAAAAAAATTAGCCAGGCGCGGTGGCGGGCGCCTGTAGTCCCAGCTACTCGGGAGGCTGAGGCAGGAGAATGGCGTGAACCCGGGGGGCGGAGGTTGCAGTGAGCCGAGATCGCGCCACTGCACTCCAGCCTGGGTGACAGAGCGAGACTCCATCTCAAAAAAAAAAAGGAAGCTAATATTGAAGAACATCTTTTCTGGCAGTCTTTTTTTTTTTTTTTTTTTTTTTTTTTGAGGCGGAGTCTCGCTCTGTCGCCCAGGCTGGAGTGCAGTGGCGCGATCTCGGCTCACTGCAACCTCCGCCGCCCGGGTTCACGCCATTCTCCTGCCTCAGCCTCCCGAGTAGCTGGGACTACAGGCGCCCGCCACCACGCCCGGCTAATTTTTGGTATTTTTAGTAGAGTCAGGGTTTCACCGTATTAGCCAGGATGGTCTCGATCTCCTGACCTCGTGATCCGCCCATCTCTGCCTCCCAAAGTGCTGGGATTACAGGCGTGAGCCACTGCGCCCGGCCACCTCTGGCAGTCTTTATCATTGAATTTTTTTAAACTGACATGTTGTAAAGCAAATGTTTCATATGAATTGCAAACTGATGAGCTATAACTCTTTGCAGCAGACATTCAAAATATTTTTAAATAATCGTGTACATATTTATTAGCCATTTGATCCAGAGCTAGCGTCTTAGTCTTTCGAGGCCCTTCCGGTTTCATACCTGTAAGACAGTTTTTAATAATGTTTGTTCTATCTATATCACTGGATGATTAGTAAGATAAATTAGAAAAAAATTGAAAATGCTACGAAAAATTATTAAGCTACATATTAAAGTCAAGGTGTTTTATTCTTAGGTTTTTTTTTTTTTTTTTTTTTTGAGATGGAGTCTCATTATGTCACCCAGGCTGGAGTGCAGTGATGCAATCTCAGACCACTGCAACCTCCGCCTCCCAGGTTAAACCAATTCCCCCACCTCAGCCTCCTGAGTAGCTGGGATTACAGGCGTGCACCACCACGCCTGTCTAATTTTTGTATTTTTAGTAGAGACAGGGTTTCACTGTGCTGGCCAGGCTGGTCTCAAACTTCTGACCTTAAGTGATCTGCCTGCCTGGCCCTCCCAAAGTCCTGGGATTACAGACGTGAGCCACCACGCCCAGCCTCTTATTCTTAGATTCAAATTCATCCTTCATCGTTGAACCTGGAAATAAGATAAGATACAGATGTTTCAATTAGTTACTTATACCCATACACAAAATACCATTTACATGTCTTTGGGAGCTTATAAGCTTTAGGATTAAGAATATTATTAGTCTAGTCTAGCTATTTCTCTTTCCAGTAGACATTGACAATGAAATATACAGCTAATGTGTAACCATGGAAAAATTAATAGGTCTATTCTAATTAGTAAAGGACCAATTGTATAGTTTTCAAGTGGCCTGGGACCCTTGGTCTTCTTGTCCTTACTGACTTTTGTGTATAATATTTTTATTGCTTATGTTTCCTAGTAATTATTTTTATACTGTTAGTAGATATCTACAGATAGTATTACTTATATTTAACTGGTGTTAGAGAGTGGTGGTTACCTTCTACATCTGCATTTCTGTTTAAGAATTCAGCCCAGGGATTTATCCTGAAAGGATGGTGCGCAGTAAGGGACAGGCTGGCATGCAGACAGGCACTGGGGAAATCAGATGGTGTCTCTGAGTTCCTGACTTTATTCAGATTCAATCCCAGGGCTCTGCACTGATTCTTTGCCTGTCTCTTTCCTCCCCAGTCCCTCTCTCATCTTTTTTGTTCCTCTCCTCCCCTGCTAGCCCTTTCTGGAAAGGCCTTCTGTCTGTTGACAATCCAGGCCTGTAAAGCTGCTGACCTGAAGCTCCCTGTGGGGCTGCCCACGTAACAACATCCATTGCTCAAATCTCTACCCTCCTTTTTCACAGGAATTATAAATACCATCCGAAAATGACAGACTGGGGGCAAATATTAATATATCTCTTCCTTAATAACATACTTCATACAATATTTAGTTTTCATGTGATTCTTATAAACTAATGAACTTGTATATAGTGAACATCTAAAGAATTAAATGCATTAAAATATTGTATTATGTTTTAAATTAATTGTCTTGAATTCCTCATATTTTTATTGGTGGAGGGAGAACTAAAATTTCTGGCATAATTTTAAAATACATAATGTGGTTCATAAATAATTACTGCTAAGGAAATTTATATTCCTCAAGGGAGAATCTTAATAATCTCATACCATTAAAAAAACTATTTCTGGATAAATGAAGCATGAAAGTATTGTTTTCCTTCTTTGAGTGCTTGGCAAAACTCATATGGAATCTTTCTTCAAATGCTTTTTTCCATTTACTTTTAGCCAATAATTCAGGTGTAAACAAACGGCAGATCACAGACCTCGTTGACCAGAGTATACAAATCAATGCACATTGTTTTGTGGTAACAGCAGATAATCGCTATATTCTTATCTGTGGATTCTGGGATAAGAGCTTCAGAGTTTATTCTACAGAAACAGGTAATCCTAACTATGAAACACCATATTCTCTTCGAAATGACTATTGTTAAAACCAAAGCTGAATATGAAATCGTACTTAATGTAGGCATTTTTATCATTTGCCAACTTGAGTAGTCAAGATTCAAATTAAATGTTCACATTGTAAGCAAAGTAACTAACTATAACTTCATGTATTCCGAACGTTAGCATGATCCCAGAATTCATAGGACAAATGGGGCTATTGTTCCTTTCCCACAAATTCATATGCAGTAAAAGATCCTAAAACTCCCCTTGGTCTGGCCCAAACCCTGAAGAGAAAAATCGTGATTGTGTTATTTTATAAAGTCTTTTCTTTAAAAATCTCAAGTGACATTCTTGTATCAGTTTTCAAAAGCAATGCGAGAAAGCAACCTGTAGCCAGATTTGAATAACATTGTAACTTTATCAGCCTATAGATGAACTTTTCACAAAACTGGTAAAATAAAATTAAAAATATGGTAAAATTTTTTTAAAAAATCTGATAAAGTTACACTTATTACCATTTGAAGAAAAGACTAAATGAAGCAAACCTGTCATTTCTGTGTTGCAGGGAAATTGACTCAGATTGTATTTGGCCATTGGGATGTGGTCACGTGCTTGGCCAGGTCTGAGTCATACATTGGTGGGGACTGCTACATAGTGTCCGGATCTCGAGATGCCACCCTGCTGCTCTGGTACTGGAGTGGGCGGCACCATATCATAGGAGACAACCCTAACAGCAGTGAGTGTTTGTATCAAATTTGTCCTATCAAACTATAGTTTATTTAAATATATTTTGCCTTTTTGATTTTCCTAATAGTTTTTTCCTGAGGTGTAAGGATTTTAAAATATGAAAGCTTAAGTGGCCAAAATCTGTACTGGAACGTAGCTATGTTCAAAGTGTTAAAATGAGCAGTACTATCACCTACAACATGGAGAGACTTCCAGATCCCCTCACCAGTCCCCTACCCAGACCCTCTGCTCAGCAGCCCAGTCGCCAAATGTCCCCATCCTTCAGAAATTTTCTTCAGCTTCACCTTATCCATTAAACCTCATATTATTTCTTTCAGCTGAAAATAATCTCTCCCTGCTCTGAATTTTCAGAAGATTTTGCCTGTGTCTCATTCAGGGCACTAACTGCTATCTACCATATATACTATAGTAAATGTCTCCATTTATTCGTTTAGCAAACAGTGAGTGAGTACCCCCTTCACATGAGGCATTGTGGGAGATGCAAAAACTGAATAAGACAGTTTCCTTGCTTGGGAGGATTCCTCAAGTGATAGTTATTCCACAGTGCACCCTAAGATATCCCATAGGAAGAAAGCGTTGGGAGAGGCTGGACTCCTTCATGAAATAATTTTGGAGTACAGTGTTTATACTCAAACTTTCTACATAAGCTCTGAAAGTCTTACACAAATAATTTTGTTGATGCTTGTTTAATCCACAGCCTCTCAAACTTCTTTTTCCAAGGAAACTTTTATTTATGTTAAGAGAAGTTAGTTATTAGTTGTTGGACTGCTGCCCCAAGAAAACACTAAAGTAGATAATGAGTGTCTGTCTTTCCATCTTCAGTTCCTGTCATAGTAATATACATAATAGGTTTCCAATAAATTAAATGACTGAAGAGCTGGATAAGAGATTGGCTAGAAATAATTACTGCTTTTAATTACTAAGCTTTCAATAGTTCATTCAAATGCATGACTTTCCTGTAAAATATAGAAAGGTTTCTGTGAAGTGATAATGGCAAGTACTCAAACCAGGATTATTCAAATTGTCACAGCTTACACAGCACTCCAAAATAAACTGAAACATGAATTTGGGGAATACTTATAACCCAACAGAGATAAAAATTTTTCAGGAAACCTGTGCATCTACAACTAAAATACTATAAGAGTAGATAAGAAATCTACAAGATGCCATGTTACATTGCGTGGCTGGCTGCTGCCTCTCTGGTCAGTTCCAACCTGTGAGACAGCTTGGGGTGGAAACTGAATTGCACATCCACCCTTCATGTCCCACTCCATCCCCCCAACCCTTATGCATTTTGACAGGAATACCGCAAAAATAGGAAATGGCTTTGGATGGATAAGAACAAAGGCCCCATCATAGTACAGGAGAGAATGGAGAAATACATTTGTATGAGAAGATAGTGGAAGATTGGATTAGATGTCCAAATGTTATGTGAAGTTTTATTCCTGTTGCCCGTAGCTAGAGTTGAACAGTGGATGAAGAAACTAGGTGTGTTGTAAAATAGCATATGCCTCTTGGCATAGCTACTGAACAAGAGAGTGTCTATTGTACATACGAGTCTCTGTTCTAAATTTGAACAAGATGTGATCTTGATTTGAGGGAAAAGATATTCAATGTTGCTTGATTTCCAACCAGTTCAAATAATTAGTTACCAATTCTGTTATTAACAAACATTATGCTCTAAATACCAGTAAGATAATCTCCCTATTTACTCTTTTGTAAAGCCATGTCCTTAAAAAATTCATTTTTAACAGAATTCTAGTATGCCTATGTATGCGTATGTGTACATGTATATAAGACATATGACCTACCAGCGATGGCTTTGTTATTCTCAAGAATGGTACATTATCAAGTATATTTTATCTAAATATATGTTCACATATTTCCAAATTGTCTTTATTTCCATAATAGTGTAGCATTTCTTTAAAAAGTTTAATTAAGCAGCAGGTCTGTGTAGTATCTTTCATATACATTGATAAAAATTAGAACTTGTTAGAAAAAATTTAAAAGAAACAGAATAGAGCTTTAAATCTAATTAATTACCATCTTCAAAATGAAGCCCAGAAATCATGCAAGTGTTATTTCCAAAAAGGGGATTTATTTCTTAAAAGCTGCCATCTGGTAGCTGAGATAAGATGTTTTATATAATGTACTGCTAGGAGGTAAAGAATATTAAAGAAAAATATTAAATTATAGTAATTATCTATGTTCACTACTGTGTTTTCTAATGATCTCTTAAACCAAAAGATGGCTAACTATCAATTGTAGCTTTGGTACATCAGTCAGCAAGAAAAGTTAAATACAATAATATTTAAATTATTTAAAGCTCCTTACAACAGGAGCTGTGTAAATACAAAATGCTTTTTTAATTCTTAAGAACAAAAATATGGATATTATATTTGTTAAAAAGCAGTATCATATTTTAGTTTTAAGTAAGGACAAGATTATCTTAAAGATATTATGACAAAATTATCAATATGTATTTTTCAGTATTACCTCCATCTATAGGAATTTATTTTTAGTCAAAAGCTGTTGTCATCATTATGAACCTAAACCACTTTCATAGAATCCATCCTGTCAAGACTTTATTAGATATTTAATGTGAACATACGTAGTATGGTACATTAATAAAAGGGAAAAGTGCTCTTCTAGAATAAACAAGATAAGCACCTAAAGTATTAGTCAAGCAACAGTATGTGTTGGGTGCCTACTGTGTGCCTACTGTGAGCCTGGTACTATCCCAGCAGCTGGGAATGCTGCAAAGTCACAACCTCTGACTTTCTAGAGTTTACAAGAATCTACTTTTATACTAATCACAAACTGTTTCTCCTGCTTGGATATACTGAGGATGTCAAGTATTTGTTAAATGAATCATGAATTGTTATCCGATAATATTTTGTACCATGCTTTAAGCATTCATAAAATGCTTAACTTTACATCAAATTGATGATTATGAAAAAAACTGGTTTTAGCTTTTTTCCATAAGGATGATCACAGTAGTAAAAAAGTGATCTCAGGTTTAGTATTGATTGACTGACTGATTTGTGACCCACTTATCTATTTAAAAAGCTAACCTAGTAGCATATATATGCCTGACTAGGGCAACCATCTGTGTCGGTCTCTTCACTCTTTTTTCAGGCAGTCACAGCACACACTGAATTGACTGCCGTATCAGTGCCCTGCCTGTGGTTTGACATAGACATAGTTGTTGCCATCAGAAAACTCACAATGTGAAAGAGATTTTCTTCTGTTCCAGTTTAATCTACTCTAGCTTCCAATTCACAGGTCACAGAAGCAGGCCATATGTGTTTTCTATCTCATAATACATTGATACTCAAGACCAGAAAGCTAGTTATGTCTAAATTTGTATTAAAGTGTGTGACACAATGCCCTTAGGTTTTGGAGGTTGTATGTATTAACCAATCTTTGACGTGGCAAGTCCTGGCATGTAACATAATATCCTAGTAGCTGTTATAATGAAGGGATTGGCCTTGGTGTGGACATGGAACTGCTTTGTGTGTCACCGAGGCCAAATCACACCTGTTCATCACAACATCATGAAATGATAGGATTTATCATTTAACCTTTACAGGCATATCACTAAAATCTTCTCAAGATAAAATTCAACTGACTTTAACATATTTGTTTCTCTTGCATTGTCATTATTATATTGTAATCGATAGCTCTATTAATTCCATGAAGAAAAAATGTCATGTTTGTGAAATCTTTTTAGGCAGGTATAGAAAGTATGTATGGTTTTATTGTGTCAAATATATTGTGAAGAATGCAGACATCTCAGAAATATTAGTCTTTTTCTAATCATTTTGACCATTGTGATGAATTGGTCACAAAGATAATAAATATTTGTAAGCAGACTATCAGATATGGAGTCTCAGACCATAAAAGAGATAAGCAAAGTCTACCTAGTGTAGGTTAGAGTTGAATTATCATTGCTTTATTAATGTATTTTATAATATTATTCATTGTTATTCTTTCAAACTCGCGGCTTTGAACGTATAAATTATCTTGGAGACTTTAAATAGGTCCCTAACTAGATAACAGAATCGCAAAGATGTGAAGGACAGATGCTTTCATCCGAAACAGACTTTTACACAAATTCTGAAACTAATTTGGAAGTGATAAAAATTAATTTGCGCACTTTAATTGGAAGCAGCCTACTGCATGAAAGAGAGCAGAGCAGAGCAGGCAATTTGTGCTAAAAGCTGATTGAATTTTTTGTCAGGTAGGTATCTTGGACTTGGCCGCTTATCCTCTTGAGCCTCTCTTTGCAATATATTACAACCCATCTCTGACTGGTGTTCTTTAAAAGGATCAATGGTATTCCTGTGGAATCCCTAGAGTCCAAAATGTCATTGATCTTGGGACTTGACATTTCTCATTACGTGCTGTAGCTTCCAACAAGATAGTCACAAGAGAGGCAAGTTAATATTGTTGTCTCTTCAACAGACACTCAATATACATTGGGACTTCAGCTCAAAAGCCAATCTGCTTTTAAAGAATGTAGTTTTAATGTTTATACCACATATAAGGTGCTTTATAGAGAGTTTGATATGCATACATACAAAAATTTTTAAATCATAGCCATGTGAAACTTTGAAAGAGGATTTACCGTTCATCTTTTCAACTCTAATCTACAAATATTCATTGGGTAGTTTGTATAACACATTGTTATTATGCTTTTCTATTCCACTTTTTAAGAATAAGTCTTTTAGCTCGTGTACGGGCATTATGCAGACTGTCAAAGGAGAAGCCAATTGCAAAGGAGACTCCAGCTGTGCACACACACCTTCTCTGGGCTCCCATTGTGTATGCCTCAGCTCTGGACACTGACCCTCCTGCCAGCCACAACCTGTCACCAAACATCTGCCAAATCACATCCCTCTCTTTGTTTGCATCCAGGCTTCTTTTAAAAAGACTATCCTGGTGCCCAGCTCCACAACTGCCACTAACCAGTGCTACTATAAGAAATGAAAGCATGGGCGATGGATAGCCCAGAGAGATTTGTAGAGTGTATTTAGATTTAGATACATTAAACAAGTTTGTATCACTTCTCGGAGCAAAGAATCTTAGCTAGGATTTAGCATATGTTAAACCATCTTTTTAAGATCAGAGGAAGCGTAGCTCCATATGCAATAGTTGTCACCTTGCAGGGCTTTTTGAGGACCAAATGGTAATGGATGTATTGGAACATCGATGGCACAGAGCCCATTCTGCAGTAGACCACTCATCCACCCCATCCCCTCATTCTAACACCAGTAGACTTTCCAGGGTTCCAGACTGAGAAGGGAGCTGCTTGCCACTCGGCCTCAGCTTTTCCTTTCCTTTTACGGGACTAAGGCTTCAAGAAAGGTCTTTGGCCTAGATTGGAAGCAATATATACAGAGCGACTAATATGTTCTGATCAGAGAGCTTCACGTTCCAACCAGGGGGTGTCTGGGCTTTACGCAGAGCCCAGCTTCCTGAGGAAGGGGAGGTGGATGATACTATTAGTTGTTTTTAGGTGAGCGTAGGACAGTAATGTACTGTGACCTAGATCTGGGCTCAGGACTTCAAGAGAAGAGGTTGTCCTGCAGTGGCAGTGCTCAGAGGAAAATGTAGTCATTGTTATCTCTGAAGAGGAAAAAGAAGTTAGAGTGAATGAATAAATAATTTCACCGTATCTATCTTCCATTCTTCACTGAATACTCTGTGAGTACATAAGGAAATGAAACCACATCATGGGTGAATTTGACATTTTCCAACCCACAGAATGTTTTTACTTGCATTATCTTGGGACCTTGGGACACGCGGGTCCAAGTGTATTTGGTACTTGGAACAGACCTCCACAGCACCTGCCTGTGGCTGAGGAGTTGGGGTCTTGATAAGGGACTCCTGACCGATACCGCTCTTCTCAGCTATTCCAGCAAATTTCTAACATAATATGTTGAAATAAATCTTGAAATCATAGTAGTAATGAAACTACCATACCCTTTGACTAAATCCCTTATTCTGGGATTTTAACTTTCAAAACTCCATCATATTTTATCTAAGTATAAACATGAATAAAAATATCTTCTGCCATGATTCTGCAGTGACTTCCCCAGGGTCAGAAATAAAATCTGAATCAGATTTTATCAGGAGATTCATCCTCTCACTGTGGAGCAGAGGTCTTGGAAACTCCACTGGCTTTGTTTAGTTCTAAATCAGAAAGACCACAGCTTCCCCAGCATATCAGTGTCCCACAAATGAGGTTTAAAATAAGAACCATGAGTTCTTTACTTTGGCCATTTCTCTAAAAGCCAGAGACCATCTCACTAAAAAACCTCTCCTATGTGAATAAGCAGCATCTAATACTAGTATATTTTTTTATCATCCGTTTTGAGAATATTGAAATGACCTTTGATAAAAGGAGGATGGAATTTGTTTATTTTAAGCCTTTTAATATTCGGAGTTTCCAAATGCATGTCTATAAGGAATCTAAAAATTGGACGTGTTTGTTCTTCATCAGTTCTAGTCATTCCAGCACACGGTGAGTGCTTCTGTGGAGGCAGTGGTGGGGCTGAGGGCAACGGCGGTGGCCCTCAGAGGGGCGGTCCACCTGCACCTCCCTCTGCACTGGGCCCTTTAACCCTGGGCTACATCCATCAACTGTGATGTGACAGTGACAGAATATTCCCAGGATTTTGAATGATTGTTGGGGTGTGTGACATCTGTCCCTAGCAATGAAATGAAATATAGGAAACAAGCTTTCCTGCCGCTGCAGGTTTCCCAACTCAGAAAGCCTGGAATGGCATTTTATTTGCCTTTCACTTAAAGAAGGAAACAGTGCTTTCAGGGGCCCTAAACAATACCCCCTAATAGTTAAGTTCCACAGTTTATTCAGATGATCTGGGGAAATTGTAATGAAAAAAATAAAACATTTTAAACTCTCTAAATCAGACATGAGCCTTTGAAAAACTCATTTCCTAGCAGAAAATGTATAACATGCATAAGGAATTTTTTTTATACATTTTTTTCTCAATTCCCTGCAATAGGATCAGATTGCTTTTTATTTTTTCTATAGCATATTAGGGAAAGGTCCCAAAACTATTCATTTTATATAAATGAATTAAGTGTATAATTTCAGGGTTTTCCAGTGTGCTAGTCTCTCCAAGATAAAATTATCATTTAGAAAAATTAAACCTGATATTACACATAAAATCTTACGAATACTTTTTTAGAGATTTAATTTTTATGGATACATAATAGTTGTACATATTGATGGGATATGTTATACAAGGATACAATGTGTAATGATCAAATTGGGGTAATTAGGATATCCAACACCTCAGACATTTATCACTTCTTTGCGTTAGGAACATTCCAAATCTTCTCTTCTAGTTATTTTGAAATGTACAATAAATTATTAGCCGTAGTCACCCTATTTTGCTACCAAACACTAGATTTTATTCCTTCTGCCTAACTGTATCTATCTAACTGTATTGTTCTACCCATTAACCAACACCTTCCCACCACTCTTGCCAGCCTCTGGTAACCACTATTCTGTTTATTTCCTCTGTGAGATCAATTTCTTCAGCTCCCACATATGAGTAAGAAGATGGGACAGTTAGTTGTCTTTCTGTGCCTGGCTAATTTCACTTAACCTCATGTCCTTCAGTTCCGTCTATGTTGTTGCAAATGACAGGATTTCTTTTTTTTATAGCAGAATAATATTCAATTATGTAAATATATCTCATTTTCTTTATCTTTTCATTATTTGTTGGACACTTAGGTTGATTCTATATCTGAGCTATTGTGAATAGTGCTGCAGTCAACACAGGGGTGCAGATATCTCTGATTTGCTGATTTCCTTTGTTTGGAAAACTCTTATCAATGCTTAAAGCTTATTTTACCAGGAAGCCCAGGGCATCTTTGAAACAATTTTTTTTTTCTTTTTCACCTTTTTCCTGCAGTGTGAAACACAATTTTATAAATTATATAAATATGTTTCAGACAAATCCAGGACTGCTGACATTATAAATGGACACTCTACCAATAGTCAAAACACATTATAGCAATATCCATGTATTCAGAAGAAGATGGCAAACTAGCATGAGCTGCTGTCCCCCTTCTCCCACACTCCATCTAAGAGATGCCTCAAAAACAAAATTGGAGCTGATGGGTCTGAGAAAATGCAAATAAAACTGAGAAATCCTTGGGGAGACAGAAGATAGGCAGGTCTTAAGAGAAGATAGGCAGGTCTTAAGGAAGGGGCTCTTGGCCGACCAGAGTGGAAGATGTGGGGCGTCTTACTGGGTAAGGCCTTGTGATTATGCACTTTCCTCATGAACTCTCTGTGGCTTCCCTCTAGCCACTGTGGGCAGAGAACTGGAGCAGCAGTCCAGCTGGCCAGCACCCAGAGGTCCCATAAGTGCCAAAGAAGGGGCTATTCAGGGGGAGGTGCATCTGCCAGCCCTGGAACATTTAACTTCCCCCAACCCCAGTGAGGGCCAGTAGTTCAACCTAGGAGGCAGCTCTAGGAAAGAGGGGCACCAAGACCAAAGTACAGGGTGGTTCTCTGAGAGACAAGATAGGGGATCGGGGGTGGTTACCCCACCAAAAATAGGAATTCACAAAGAAAAACAGGCAAGCATGCAAAGAACACAAGTGCTAGAAAAGAAAGACCGCAAACAGAACAACCTATATGGGTGATGCAGAATAAGCTCATTTCTTTCTGATAAAAGAAGAGAAAAATATAGAACTTTTTACAAAAGGCATAACATTCTCTAAGTCCTTCAATTTATGAAAGCAGTTAGCAGTGAAAATGCTTCTGGGATATAATTCAGCTGGACTTTTTAGCTAGGTTCGCACTAATAAAGTGAAGTAGGTTCAATTCCAACCCTTAGCTGTATGAACTTGGGCAAGTTGAATCACCTTGCAAAGCCATGGGTGTCTAGGCTATAGACTAGGGGTAGTAAGAGTTCCTACCTCATAGAGCATGACCATAAATACATGATGTAACACAGATAAATGCCTTAGCAGGCATTATACCTGTTTCATAACAATAATGGAAGAAAAAGAATAGCCATTACCACTCTCGTTATGTTCTAAGCATGTCACATACGTTAACTTGTCCTGTCATCTAAACAGCATGTATAATAGATTCGCTAGTTATGCGCATTTCACAGAAGAGGAGAGCAGAGAGGTTAAGTAACTGGCTCATGGTCACACAGCTTAATAATAATGCCCTTAATAAACATGGGTATTTTTTGAATATTGCATTGCTGGTGTTGCTCTCTCCCCCTGCTATTGGTCTGTAGTGCCTCACTGCTGCTGTTTTCTTGCAGGTGACTATCCGGCACCAAGAGCCGTCCTCACAGGCCATGACCATGAAGTTGTCTGTGTTTCTGTCTGTGCAGAACTTGGGCTTGTTATCAGTGGTGCTAAAGGTCAGAAGTCATTTCTTTCATTTTCAATGTCTAGAAGATGACTGTTTTCTCACACTAAGCATGATTGTCAGTTTATTTCTTCCAGGAAGCTTCCCATAGACAAATGGTATCCCGAAGTTATTTGTAGATGTTTAGTTTTATGATTAATATTTACTGGCACTAATATAAAATATGTATAAAATTTTATGTAGTATTTTGTGGTCAACAGTGTTCTAAGCAGAACACTGATAAATTACAGTGTATTCTTATGATGCAGCCATTGTAAAGGACATGTAAAAGACAAGGGGAAAGTATCCCTGATGTAGTGGGGGAGGTGGGGGGTCATGTCACTCATCAGACACGGCCTTGGATCCCCTCCCTCTTCAAGTCCCTTTCTTTATAAGGCCAGGGGCTGTGTAGAGGTTGGTGGAAAGGAAACAAAGATTACTTGGTTCTTTGGAGGTTTTGTTTTGTTTTTGAGGCATACCTTCACTCTTGTCACACAGGCTGGGGTGCAATGGTGCAATCCAGGCTCCCTGCAACTTCCACCTCCTGGGTTCAGGTGATTCTCCTGCCTCACCCTCCCTAGTAGCTGGGATTACAGGCGCCCGCAACCAAGCCTGGCTAATTTTTTGTATTTTCAGTAGAGATGGGGTTTCACCATGTTGGCCAGGCTGGTCTTTAACTCCTGACCTCAGGTGATCCACCCACCTCAGCCTCCCAAATTGCTGGGATTACAGGCGTGAGCCACCACACCCAGCCTCTTTGGAGTTTTTGTAGAAGACCTTTCATTTCAGGAAGTCAGGAAACTTAGGTCCTAGTTCTGGCTCAAATAGCAGTTCTCTGTGGGAAGACTCCCAGGCAGAAAGGAGCCTGATGCTTGGAGAAACTGAAAGGAGCCCTGGGTGCTGCTGGAGTATCACCGTGGTGCCACAACCTGGAGGAATGAGAAGGCTGAAGGGATGGGAGGGGCCTGGGGCACAAGCATTTGCAATTTTTTTTTTAAATGAGTATAGTAGGAAACTATTGAAGTTTTTTAATCGAGGTGATGAGATAGATAGGTTTGGTTGTTAGAGCTCATTTCAGCTTTTCTACGGAGAATGGATAGAGTCTGAAGGCTGGCACCATGTTTTTAAAATTTTGGTATCTAAGAATAAATAACCCAGAAATGGACACGTAGGATATTTTCAGTCTTTTAATTTTAAAAAGTAATAATATGTGTAATACCATTTTACCCTGTGAAGTTAAAAAAAAAAAAGGAAAATAAGTGACACATAGTAGGCACCAAGAAAGAGACATTTCCTACAGGGGCTGTGTGATGTTAGAGATGATTGCTGGTGTTTTCCTAATTTTCTTTAGGGCAAGTCTATTACTTTAGTAATCAGGACAAAATTTAATAATGTCACTTGCTTTGTAAAATATGTGTCTATTCAGCTCAATTAAAAATAAACACGTAATTCATACATTGTTTTGTGGAAATCTTTTTGGGACAAGGGAATAGATATATAATACCAAACTATAGTGACCAATTTTTATGAATTGATCAGTGAATTTTTTACTTTATCAACACTATTTTATAAGGGCAAAAAAACCCAGAAACCATCAGAGCCAAATGTCACTCCTTACCCTCCTTTCACACTCTTGCCTCACTATTCATTTATTTAAAAGACAAAATATCTTTCTGTAGGCTGAAATACTTAAGTTTTCTCAATTTTGCTTTTACATTTTATGTGTATGGATGACAGAAAAAGGTAAAATGTACTTGACGGCAATGTATTGATGTGGTACAACGCGTAAAATTTTGATGCTACTTGAGAAAATGAGCAGCTGTTCTGATAATTCTATTAAACTTTCAAGAAAAGTTTCTAAAAGCGTATTAAGAGAAAATGGCACATAAAGTCTTTTATTCTCACATAATCTGTGAGCTGTACCATTTTACTATGAATATTACCTGACAAAGGAAAAGACCAAGTATTTACCTGGTGAAGAAGTGTGCGGCGTAGGAGTGTGATATGTAGCAGGTACTCTGGCTTTGCTCTGTTTAAATGTAGCATCAGCGCTTGGCCTGGCCAGCCTACCTCTTTCCTGTCCTCTTCCGTCACATCTGAGTGCACACCCAGCAAGGTTTTCAGGTTGGTGGGAGCTAGTATGTCGTTTGTCATCCCCAACTGACCCTGGCATTGATGTCCCCACTTTGCAGAGGGCCCTTGCCTTGTCCACACCATCACTGGAGATTTGCTGAGAGCCCTTGAAGGACCAGAAAACTGCTTATTCCCACGCTTGATATCTGTCTCCAGCGAAGGCCACTGTATCATATACTATGAACGAGGGCGATTCAGTAATTTCAGCATTAATGGGAAACTTTTGGCTCAAATGGAGATCAATGATTCAACACGGGTAAATCTGCATAGTTCGTGCTAAGTAGGACTGAAGCCAAGAGATTAAAGATTGATTGTTTTACATTAAATAATTCATAATAGAATGTCTGTGCTATCCAGATAAATGTGTTCTAGATTAAAAGTATATAACTTCACGTGGACTGGTACTTTAAACAAACCCAAAGTTCATTTAATTGCAAGTAATTAACTCAGTGCATTAGACTTCAGAAATGATAGCTGTTGTTTGATTAAAGTTTAGACCCTCAGGAGGGTTTTTAAAGCTCCTTTTATAATTGTTTCAGTGCTGCACCCTCACAACATTAAAAGTGAGTTTATTTTCAAAGATTTCTATCTTTAGAACCCTAAACAAAAATTACATATACCCATTTACCCTTCATTCATGAATAAATTATAATTGCTGGGTTGTCATTATTAAACACTGTTTTGAAATATGTTTCTTCCATTTGTTCTTTAATTCTCTATAATATTAATATTCAAGATTTAACTAAACATGTTACTTAATGCTCAAATTCTTCCTGGATTAAATTGATAATATTCTCTTGGGAATTTAATCTTGGTTTTAATAAGATCTTTTGTATATGTAAGAACTTCGATGAATTCCACAATGGAAATTCTGTGGATTGAACTTGATTTTGTTGGACAAATGACTGACAGTAGGCAATAATGATAAGGGAACTGTACTGAGTACTTTTCAGTAGTGACAGTTGGCTATTGAGGAAAAATTGAGAGAAATGGTTGTTGTGTATTTTATTTTATTTTATTTTTTGTTTGTTTGTTTTACCTTTTCTGAAGGCCATTCTCCTGAGCAGTGATGGCCAGAACCTGGTCACCGGAGGGGACAATGGGGTAGTAGAGGTCTGGCAGGCCTGTGACTTCAAGCAACTGTACATTTACCCTGGATGTGATGCTGGCATTAGAGCAATGGACTTGTCCCATGACCAGAGGTGAGCTGCGTCAAGGACAAGTGTCATCACTGAGAACTGTCATTGAAGGCTCTCTTCATTCTACCAAGGGTGAATTGTGCTGTGAGTGCAATTCCAGCATCCAAATGAAAGAAAGACTGGCAAAGAAAAGGGGAAAATGAGGGGAAGAGTAAGGATTCTAGTGAGAGGGAAACAGAGGAAGAGAATAAGAAGGAAAAAAAGAAAAGGATCTGATGAAGAACAGGTGCCTCCAGACATGTTTTAAGGGCCCAAGACATAGAACTTACTCCCACCAAGTTCCCTGTTCTCAGGTTCCTGCCTAGTCTCAGACAGGCCACCCTGGCTTATATGATGTGAGGGAAACACGTATTTTTCAGCAGAGGTGGGATTCAGTGTGAGACCTACTTCTTGCTAACCAGTTTCCAGCAAAGTGCATAGTGTGGGCCGTAGCTGGCCTCCCTTTCAACAGCATGCGGCACTCACGCGTTACCCAGAACAATTTTTTTACCCCCATGTTCTTATTTACCTGTTTCTCATTTATGTTATTTTGTTTTATTGTATGTATTTCCTTAAAACACGTTAATCCTTTAATCCAGCTCTTTCTTGGAAAGAGTTGATATGAATGTTAATCAATTAATAATGATTTTCCATTGTTCCTCAATTTGCAATAGGATTTTATTATTTCCTAAAATTTACCTTTGGGTTTCTTACAAAGTGAAAATAATATTAGAAATATAAAGTCTAAAGTTCCTAAGCCTTTAAAATAAACTACAACCCTATAATCTGAATATGGCATGTGATTTCTAATTTTTGCTATTTAACAGAAATAAGAAAAGCTTGTTAATCAACGTTTTTCCCAACTACATGTAATATTCCTCATAACAGTATTGGTTTTAAAATATTTTAAATATTAAGACATAATAAAGTTAACAAAGCATCTTCACAATATAATAAAATGGCACTGAAGTCATCAGGGAAAACACTGTAAGCTAATTTAGTCTGGGAAAGGATGTTTGGTCTGCAGCCCAGACTGTTTTTAAAGAAGGTTTAAGGTTATTATTGGAGTATCCCAAAGTGCTGCAGCCCATACTTAGGAATAAATGGGAATGGTTTGTTGTGTTACTATTTGTATATATGTGTGTTTCCAGAGTGTTTGAAATGATTTGTGTTTGTAAGCAGTTTCAATATTTCCCTGATATTCTTACTCATTCGTGTATTCATTTTGCTGCCATCATCATAGGTTGAGTGCAGTGCAAAGTACTAAGGATCCACAACAAGAAACTGACCCCAGAGAGCTCAGATCCTCATAATCATTGCATATGAGGGCACCAGGAACAGACTAACAGAAGAAGGAAGGGATGAACTCTTCTTGAGGGCTGGGGAGGGCAGGAAAGACCTCAGAAGATGCTCATCCATTCACCAGGCATGAACAGACAGGGTGGATGGAAGAGCATATTCAAAGTTGCAGTAGTATTAGGGGGTCTCAATGGAGGGGGGAAAGATACTAAGTTTCTATTTCTATTTTAACCTCATCCTTGGTTTTGATTATTTTGTTGTTTTATAATGAATACTGCATGCGTATCAATTATAAACTGATAAACATATATTGGGGATATTACTCAAAAGGTATTTATTGGATGAGGTGTCTAATCAAAAGTGAAGCAACACTTTATGTAGACAGAAATCCTGAAACCTGAGTTTAGTCAGTGGCAGTGGGACTGGGGAGGAATATCCCTGAAAAAGAAGCCTCAGAGCTGAACAGCTGATCAGTTAGGAGGGAGAGGGAGAGGAGACAAGGTGACTTAACCAGCAAAAGACCAGCAAGGTCAGAAAGTACCAGTGATTCATGGTGGACATGTTGAATCTGAGGGTTTTGTGACAAGACAGCCTGGCAATGACCTCCACTTGGCAATGGGAAATCAGCATCTGGGGCTTCAGAAAGATACGTCGTTGCCTTTACGTCCAGGGAGACTGTGGACCGAGAGGACAAGAGGTGGAGTGATTCAAGGGGGCAAAGAAAAGAAAGGTCAGAGAGATAGGAAGAGATGCCAGATATCCTCAGAGAAGCCAATAGATGCCCAAAACAAGGCAGCGGACAGGCACGTGTGTGATTGCTGAGAGAAATGGGGCACCCAGCGGAGGCTGGAAATGTGGTTCCGTGGGCCCCTCACGCTCTGCAGCAGGGCTGGCTGTCCAGGTGTGTGCGGGCTAACTGTGCTCCTCTCAGCAGAACCAAGAAGAAATTTCAGTCCTACTTCCATGAATTAAAAATTACAAAATTAAGACTTGGCAAACCTTGAGATCATGATATTGTCTAGTGTAAAATGCCAAACTTTGAGATAATGTCTAGTGTAAAATAGCAACCACAGAAATGATTTTATATCACTTTTAACTGCTGTTTCTGCTTTTCCAGGACTCTGATCACTGGCATGGCTTCTGGTAGCATTGTAGCTTTTAATATAGATTTTAATCGGTGGCATTATGAGCATCAGAACAGATACTGAAGATAAAGGAAGAACCAAAAGCCAAGTTAAAGCTGAGAGCACAAGTGCTGCATGGAAAGGCAATATCTCTGGTGGAAAAAACTCGTCTACATCGACCTCCGTTTGTACATTCCATCACACCCAGCAATAGCTGTACATTGTAGTCAGCAACCATTTTACTTTGTGTGTTTTTTCACGACTGAACACCAGCTGCTATCAAGCAAGCTTATATCATGTAAATTATATGAATTAGGAGATGTTTTGGTAATTATTTCATATATTGTTGTTTATTGAGAAAAGGTTGTAGGATGTGTCACAAGAGACTTTTGACAATTCTGAGGAACCTTGTGTCCAGTTGTTACAAAGTTTAAGCTTTGAACCTAACCTGCATCCCATTTCCAGCCTCTTTTCAAGCTGAGAAAAAAAAAAAAACACGTTTGATACTTTGTACATCAGATGCATCTTATTTAAAAGGGATACTTTTGTAAAAGTAAAACCTTGTATAAAGAACAAAATGTTTCTTAATTTTATTGTGGAGTTACAACTTGCATGTTCCTTACTCCTGATGGCTTGATGGAACAGGTGCATTCACACTATGAAACAGAAAGATCTGTCCAAGGACACAGCTTGTATGAAAGGGTTGAATTTGGGCTCCATCAGTAATTTTTGACATTTTCACCAAAATATAGTTTGCACTTTTTAATCTAAAGTCATCCCTTCTGAGTGAAATTTGCTCATAAAGCATTTGGATACTAAGCCATTATTTGCCATTTTGGGTACTTTATACAAAGAAAATTCAGCCCTACCCTGCATAATTTGAAGACACAGCAGAAAGGGGGCTTAGGGATGAGGTCCTGGTTTTTCTTGTATAAATAGGAGTCATGGGCGTTAGTTCTGTAGTAATAACTTCCCAGCACCTGGACATCTCTTCCAGAGTCATCCCACTGGCTTGGTGTGTATACATTAGGGGAGGATAATCTGATGCTAACTTTTTTTTTCTCTTTGGTTCTTGAATAGCTTAGTTTCTTTAATAACAAGTCAAACTTTATTACAACAATAACTGAAGTTATTCTTTTAGGTTCTCGTGAAATTCTCACTGAAAGCCACATTCTTAGCCTAAGGCATTTCATCTTTTATGATATAAAATGATGGCTATCAAATGATTTTCCATACATTGTACTGATCAAGTTATACACCCAGGGGTATATACACTTTCTTCATGTTTCTTCTTTGTATATTTGGTGACCGTATTGTCATAGATGTACATATTGTGTCGGTAGGGCTATGAGGCATGTTACAGGAATGTAATTTTCTCAGAATTTACACTCACTTGCAGTCATTTATTTAAAAAGATAAAACAAGATAATGGGTTCTTTGTATTGGCACTTTGCACCAGAAACATATCATTATTTATTGATGTGATTACTTATTTGTTATCCACCTTGTACTAGTAAGTTTTAGCACTGAATTCCTTCTTCACTGTTGTTTGTATTTATGAAATTCTGAAATTATGGGGAATCAGCGTAATGATTAAGTTATTCATCACCAGGCTGTAAGCAATATCTTGAGTTTGTAGCTTAGAATTTGGAGGATACTGAACATCTGGAAGACAAGTTCATTTCATCTTGAGATCATGGTGAAATATTTTGGATATATAAATTCCTTAAGCTATTGTAACCATGTTTTATTGCAAAGATGTAAAATATGCCAGATGTGTGTGAGTTGGAAATCAAAAAAAGAAAAATAAAATATGCAAAGAATTCACCGACTGTTTCAGATTTCATTGGACATGTCACTAGCATGCTTTCATTGTGTTGTCATACAGGTTTCAGAAGTCATCATCATCTGATGTAGAGCCTACAGCATCTAAAAACATGAAATCGAGTCCTAATGAGGTTCTGCAATTTGCTGAAACCTGAGCTGCTCTGCCGAGCCATCTGGCAGGGATTTGGGGCGACAGCGACCATGGGGAAACGGCCCTCATTGTCTATTCTGCATAATCCACTTTGGGGATTGTCTTTATTTTATTTAAAAGGAACTAAGTAGTGAAGGTTATAATAACTCCTTTTTTGAGTGTTATCACATAATGCCTTTTTCATTTGAAACCACACCTTCTAGAACCCATCAGTGACCAGGCATGGCACAGGCAGGGACCGAGGACCTGGAGAGGCTGAGCAGCTGCTAGCAAGGGCAGCCACGAGTGGGCTGAGGGGGATTCGGTCACACAGATTGGCATGGGTGGTTGGGGCAGCGGCCCAGACAGGCCCAGAGAATGACAGAACTGCAGGCCGTGCTTCCATCCGCGTTCCCGAGACTAAAGGGACAGACCCAACAGTAGCCTAAGGAAGGTTTGCGCTCTTACTTTCCATCCTATCCCCAAACCAGAAATCTGTCAGTCATCTGCCCTGCTGGCTCCCTCACCCAGCCCTCCTGCCAGGCACTCCAGCCAACTGACTGATCACCACCTAAAGTGTCTTTTGAAACTGCCCCTGCCCTTTCCAGCACTGTCATCTGGACTGTCCGAAAACCTCCTGACCTCTGTCTGACCTGTCCCCTCCCATCCATGCTCCGCCCTGCTGCGAAGGCACCCATCCAGTCATCTCCCTCCCTGCCGCCCCGCGCCCCCTAGTGCCCCCCAGCGCCCCCCAGAACCCCCCAGCACTTTGAAAAACCAATACCAATGGCTTAAAATGGTATTCTTAAACTCTGGTGGGTTGAAAATCACCTGGGGAGCTTACTTTTAAAAGCAGGATCTAGAGTCCCACCGCTCCCTCTCCCACCCCAGGCACTTCTTGGGCACATTTTCAACAGCACTGATTGGAGGGATAAATTCTAAGCTCAGTGAAGCGCAGAAGTCCTTCAGGAACCACCCCCAGCAGCCAGCACCCCTAGTAAACCAGCCTTTTTCCAAGTTCCTGAGAACTCTCTTGCACCTGAGTCCCTAAGGTTCCTCCTGCCAGGCGGCCCCTCTCTGCCTGCACCACTCGCCTACTGCCTTGTTGCAGATTGACCTAAACCAATTTGGTCATGCACAGTCTTTTTTGGCAGGTAAAGGTAGCCCCCAAAACACCACATCTTCACTATTTCATGATGAAAACAACTTTTAGAAACAGTTTCTGCTATGTGTGGGTATACCTTTTTTTTTTTTTTTTAATTGAGACAGAGTATCACTCTGTTGCCCAGGCTGGAGTGCAGTGGCGGAATAATCTCGGCTCACTGCAACCTCCGCCTCCTGGGTTCAAGCAACTCTTCCAGCTCAGCCTCCCAAGTAGCTGGGATTACAGGCACGCATCACCATGCCCAGCTAATTTTTTTTATTCTTAGTAGAGATGGGTTTCGCCATGTTGGCCAGGCTGGTCTTGAACTTCTGACCTCAAGTGATCTGCCCACCTCAGCCTCCCAAAGTGCTGGGACTACAGGCGTGAGCCACTGCGCCCGGCCGGTATACTTTTAAATGAAACACATTTTAGCAAGCAGGCAAAAGAGTGCCTGCAACTCTTCTGTGAGTTTGGTGAAGTCCAGAGCTTGGCTTTTTTACATGATCTCAAAATCATTTTACATTTCCAAAGGTACACTTGAAGCAGATGCACTAATATTCTAGAAGTAGCATCCCATGAGCCTTGTAATGCCATCAGCAGCCTCAATCCTCCAACCCAATCATCAAGCCATCAAGCCCTGGGCACCACCCTAAGAGTATGTGCTAAAAGCCTCAGTAGATTGTTAAACCCTGGTTATAGAGAGGTAGGAAAAGTTCAAATACTTTAGCCAGCATATACTGAATTTATATGTATATTTAGCATCATTAATTCCATCAACAAAAGAACATTTCTGTCATCCATTAAACTAATTTAGAAGCCAATAATTTCCCCTGCTGCAAAGCCATTTCTAGTATTTACTACCCTAACTCATAGAGCTTCCAGTTTATTCAGGGTTAGGAAGCTGGATTGTTGGAATGACACCTTTCTGAAATGTATATTTCTGATCAGGGCAACTGACTATCCCTAGAATGCAGTATAAATTAACACATCACATGTCTATACTGGATATTTTAAAGTAAATTACAACATCGTAACATTCCTACTTACTCTTACAGGCTCCCCACTCTGGGACGTCTTCCCTGACCACTGGCTTAGCCTCCTCACCCCTGGTGGTGGGCCTGGCACAGCCCTGAGCAGTGCATTATTGTAACTCACATGTCTTTCCTCCATGTGGCTATGAGCTTCATGGGCAACACGAAGCTTATGTCCTTAAAGCAGTGTTGGATTCAGAGCAGAGTCTCAACAAATGTGATTTGCGGAATGTATAGATAAGCAGACAGATACCACGTACCTAAGCAAAATGACAAAGTTGGCTGGGACGGTCCAGAGCCCCCAAACTTCCCTCTTCTCATTGCCCCAGGGCCCCACAGCCTCATGTCACCCTCTCCCAGCCTGCATGACAGTGCCTGCCAGGGAACCTCCTGCTCCAAGTACCACCTCAGTTGTGGGCCTATTCCATCAAAGTTCAGAGAATCAATTTCCAATAAGCACCAAAAGAGGGAATATTTTAAGATTTTAATTACTGCTCTTGACCCACATTCATCTAGTGGGAGGAAAAAGGAGCTGACAGATGATTTGGGGTAAGAGCTTCTGGTATTGCAGCCCATTCAAGCTGCCTAAGAACAAAATCCAATAACTGGGCTCTTCACTCTGAGAATAACTTGTTGGCTCCCTCATCAGTTAAAATAGGCACAATAGCTACGTTAAGTATTGTTTTGAGTATCAAAATACAGAGCATATGCCAAGCACCTACTAAAGCACCTGGCTCCCAGCAGAGTTCAGCAGATGGTCATTGCCTCCCACTGTCTGGTGAGCATGGATTATCCTCATCTGCTCAGCATCCCTTTCCCTATTTACCTGCTATGGATCTTCCTGTGGGAAACTTCTCCTCTTTTCATCATGGGATTTAGTAGGACTGCCAGTTGTACCACCAGATCCCTGGAACTTCCTGGACTCAGGCCTGGCCAACCATGTCACCTTCATTTCTGGGACCTCGATGATTGGTCAGGGTTAGACATGACCTGAGTTGGGCCAATGAGAACCCTTTTGAAATTTTTTATATTTTGAAGTCAGAAAGAAAAGTCTTTTTCTCCCAGAGTCACTAACCTGTCAATAAGAAATCGGGGACTACTAGCAACCCTGTTCTCTGTTGTAGAGAAGACCTGTTTGCAATAGGTAAGAATAAAGCCACGAGAAATGAAAGAGCATGTGCACTTGTATGCCAGCCACAAGCTTCTGGGAACCTAAATTGCCCTCATATTTACAGATGTCCCAATTCTGGATGTTTGCTTTAGTCAATGACCAATAAACACTTTTCTCTCCCCCTTACATTGATCGAAGCTGTATTTAGTTTGTTTGTTTATTTATTTATTTTTAGTACTTGAGATCAAATCAAATAACCCTTAAGTCATACAGCTCCCTGCCCCCAGCTCTCCACCCTTGCTTAGAAAAATGTAACATATTCCAAATTTGGTAGGAAACTAAGCATATTCCTAGCCTATGTATGACGCCATAATCCCACATTTACATATAGTTCCAACATAAATGCTTTGTCCATCCGTCAACACACATGGAAAAGAATGCTCTTGTCAACTTTGTTCCTAATAACCAAATATACCTGTTGAGTTTTTTAAAAATCCAGACACTGATATATGCTGTTAGGAATCAGAACGGTGGTTACTTCTGACCAGAGGTAGTGACTGGTAAGGGCCAGAGGGGGTTTGGGGGTACTGGAATGCTATTCTGGGGTGTTGGACTCTATCTCAGAGCTACAGGTGTTACAAAGATGGGTCTGCTCTGTGAACATCATTGAGCTGTGTAATGATGATTTTTCACTTTTCTGTGTGTATGTTACTCTTCAATAAAAAGAAGTTCACTTTTTAAAAATTTTTTGAAAAAGCACTGGCTCTTGTCACCACTCTGAATTTGTCTGCCCATCATCTGAATTTGGGACCACCATCACCATTCGTCCCTTTCTCCAGTGCTTTTTAGGTCTGCCACCTTGGCTGCCATATCCCGATGGGCACTTTTCTTCTGACGACAGCCTGGCCCCAGTGCTTCCTCCTCCAGGCAGCCTCCCCTCCACTGTCCAGTAGGAACCCTGCTCTCTGTGCACAGCTTGTACACACCCCTCCTTTAGCACCTGTCTTAGTGTAACTATAAAAAAATACCTGAAACTGGGTAATTTATAAACAACAGAAATGTATTTCTCATGATTCTGGAGGCTGGGAAGTCCAAGATCAAGGCTAGCAGATCTGGTGTTCAGTGAGGGCTCATTATTCATAGATGACACCTTCTATGTCCTCACAGGGCGGAAAAGACAAACAAACTCCTTTGGGTCGCTTTTACAAAGGCACTAATCCCATTCATGAGAGCTCCACCCTCATGTGCTAATCACCTCCTAAAAGGTCCCACCTCTTAAAAAATAGCCAACTTGGAACTTGGAGTCCTGGGTCTGTGTCCCAACTCCCCTGCTTGCCAGCTCCGTGGCATTGGGAAAGTCCTCTAACCTTTCTTAGGCTTAGTTTCTTCAGATGTAAAATAGATACAATAGAATGTGGATTTCACATTATTTGCAAATCATAAGGTGCCACATAACTAAGGTTTCACTACTGAACAATGAAGCCCTCGGGCCTCAATTGGAGTTTTTATGACAGAGCCAAACCTCCCAGGAGGATCTGGGGCTCTTTTTCTATAAAATCTATGTTCTCCGTGGGGGAGCCTGGGCCAGCGGCATAAATTTGCATTTTGGTTCAGTTTACCACCTAGTAAGAGACATTTTGTTTAATTGAGTTCTGTTTTTTTTAATGTGCCTTCCCAGTCAGTACAGAAAAAAAACAGAAAGCTACTTGACATCACTGGGAAAGCCAGCTCTCTTCTCAACCGGGCCTTTCTCTGAGTGATTGTTCTTTTTCTTTTTCTTTTTCTTTTTCTTTTTTTTTTTTCTTTTTTTTTTTTTTTTGAGATGGAGTCTTGGTCTCTCACCCAGGCTGGAGTGCAATGGCGCCATCTGGGATCACTGCAACCTTCGCCTCCTGGGTTCAACCAATTCTGCCTCAGCCTCCCAAGTAGCTGGAACTACAGGCATGTGCCACTATGCCCAGCTAGTTTTTGTATTTTTAGTAGAGACAGGGTTTCACCATGTTAGCCAGACTGGTCTCGAACTCCTGACCTCAGGTGATCCACCCGCCTTGGCCTCCCAAAGTGCTGGGATTACAGGCATGAGCCACTGCACCTGGCTGTGATTGTTCTTGGAGAAATGAACTGTATTCCCTGTTTGCCTCTAGAGCAAGCTTGATCAACCTGTGGCCCATAGGCTGCATGTGGCCCAGGATGGCTTTTAATGCAGCCCAACACAAATTCGTAAACTTTCTAAAACACTGTGAGATTTTTTTTTTTTGCAATTGTTTTTTCAGTTCGTCAGCTATCATTACTGTTTGTGTATTTTGGGTGTGGCCCAAGACAATTCTTCTTCCAGTGTGGCCCAGGGCAGCCAAAGGATTGGACACCTCTGCGTCTATAGCCAAAAACCTGGTAGGGAAAGGGGTGGTTAGAGGCTCGGATGCCACTGTACTTCCCTCCCCTCTGGTGGCAAGAACTTCCCCCAGGAATGGTTCTGAAGGCAGAGGGGCTTTTGCAGCTGGAGGCCAGGAATGCTGAGAAGGACAGACCAGAGCCGGCTCCACTCAGGCTGAGAGAGGCCTGGGGAAGAGTCAAGCTCTGCCTCCCAGGGGCAGGCCGGGTGACAGGCCACGGGCCTGAGGAGAGAAGCCTTTAGCCCAAGGTTACTGAGGGGCCACAGAGGCCAACTCATCCACTGGCCTCTATTATCCTACTGGGAAACTGATGCCCAAAGAGGTCATGATCCCTGTCCCAGGCCAACCACACAGGTGGTAGGTGGCAGGGTCCCCATCCTGCTCCCCTGCCCTAATGAACACCCAGATCAGATAGGACAAGGCTGGAGAGGGGCTGCAGGCCCGTGAGGGGGGTGGTGGGGGAGGGGAGTTTGGGATGAGAAAGACTGTATTAGGGTCCCCCAGAGAAACAGAGCTGTAGTAGAATACATCTCTATCTATATGTATACATACACACACACACATAAATATATACATATATACACACACATATATACATATATATACACACACATACACACAGAAATATATACATATATACACACACATACATATATATACACACATATACACATATATACACACACAAAAATATATACACACATACATATAAATATGTATGTACACATACACACACACATACACACATACATATAGAGAGATGCTTGATGAGGAACTGGTTCACACAGTTACAGAGGCTGACAGGTTTCACAATCTGCTGGCCGGAGACCCAGGAAAGCCAGTCGTGTGGTTCCTCCTGAGCCCGAAGGCCTGAGAACCGCAGGAGCTGAAGGTGTCGATCTTAGTCCAAGCACCGGAGAAGGTGAGATGAGATACCCCAGCTCAAGCAGACAGGTGGGAGGCAAAAGGGGTGGCTCGCTCCTTCCTCCACCTTTTTGTTGGATTCAGGCCTCTGTGGAGGGGCTGATGTCTGCCCACACTTGGGAGGGACAGAGTCTCACTCTGTCGCACAGGCTGGAGTGCAGTGCCACAATCTCAGTTCACCGTAACCTCCACCTCCCCAGTTCAAGCAATTCTCCGATTCTCCTGCCTCAGCCTCCTGAGTAGCTGGGTTTACAGGTGTGCATGACCACGTCTAGCTAATTTTTTATTTTTAGTAGAAATGGGGTTTCACCATGTGGGCCAGGCTGGTCTTGAACTCCTGACCTCAGGTGATCCATGAACCTCAACCTCCCAAAGTGCTGGGATTACAGGCATGAGCCACCACACCTGGCGGTGGTACCACTTTACAGAGTGCAAATCCCATGAAGAAACAGCCTCAAAGACACACCCAGAGGTAATGTTGAATCTGGGCACCCAGTGGCTGGTTAAGACAACACAGAGAATTAACCCTGCTGCAGATACAAAGGCTCCCCCAGGGGCAGACGGGTGGGCTGCTTAGCATCCCTTGTGTCATTAGACCAGCCGTTCTCAACCCTGATCTGAGGGCCCAGGACAAAGATGCCCTTGGTCTAATGAGGAGAAATTAGACAAATAAGGGCCATACAGCGAGCTTGTCCCGATGCCTAAATCACCCCATTGTGTTTATTCTGAGGTTATGTCTTTTGTATGTGCTGAAAGTTTCCTGTCAAATGAAATTAAGGAAACCATAGATGATCGCTATTCATGTCTTTCTTGATGAAATAAATCCAGTGTCTAGAATGTTTTTGAAATGTTACTTGTTTTTGAAATTCCAAAATCAACTTGATTAAGACCTGGCATCTGTCTTCCAGAGAAGAGAGGACTGGGAAGCCCTGGAAGAGGTAGTCCCAAGTCCCCAAACTCAGGATGCTGCGGCTAAAAGCAGCCAGGGTGGCCAAAGTCAGGGTGGGTGCAGAGCCGGAGGCGTCACGCTTCTGCTGAACCCAACTAAAGTAACTCTTCCTCTGTGCCTGGGTGGTTCAACAGAGCTGAGATCTGAATGGACGTCTACTTGAGGTAGCAGGAAGCTACTGGTTTAGTTCTGCCCACAGAAACAGATTCCATCACAAAGCTTCTGCAAGGGACCCCCCGCCCCAGCTGCTGTGTGTCCCTGCCCCTGGGAGTGATTACCCCAAGCTCTGGCTTTCTACCTGGGGTTGCATAGATGAAAGGAACCCCCTGTGAGTCTGTCCCAAAGTCCTTTGTGGGGCTGTGGCCAGAGGTCTTGGTGCCAGGCTAGGGCTGGAAGCTGGCAGGATGCAGAGGGAACTTCGAGGCTCCAGGCAACCACCCTTCATGATCTGAAGTGGGGCAGCGGGGGATGCCCAGGTTCAGGAGCTGGAACGTCAGGCCCAGCACACACTGGGAAGCTGGGTGGACCATCTGCCAAACTCAGAGGATTTTGTCCTGGGAGACAGGGTCTGCCCTCCATCAGCTGTGCTTCTTAGAAGCAAAGAAAATCAGCTTTTGGTAACTGAAGCAGAAAAGTGGTTTATCCAAGGGGTATTTGGGAAAATCCTTGGCTGGGCACGGTGGCTCATGCCAGTAATCCCAGCACTTTCGGAGGCCAAGATGGGCAGATCACCTGAGGTCAGGAGTTCGAGACCAGCCTGGCCAACAGGGCGAAACCCCGTCTCTACTAAAAATACAAAAATTAGCCAGGTGTGGTGGTGCACGCCTGTAATCCCAGCTACTTGGGAGGCTGAGCAGGGAGGATTGCTTGAACCCTGGAGGTGGAGATTGCAGTGAACTGAGATCATACTACTGCACTCCAGTCTGGGCAACAGAGTAAGACTCTGTCTCAAAAAAAAAAAAAAGAAAGAAAGAAAAGAAAAAGCAAAAAACAAAAGAAAAAAAAGCCTCCTCTACTTCAGGCTGTGGAGTGGACCAGAAGCCCTGGATGCCATACCCAAATGGAACAACTAGAACATTGCTTTGGATCAAATACAAAAACCAGTGTTTAAATGCATTGCTGGGTTGACACTAAAGGAGAGAGTCCCAGAGGCAAAGCACAAAGTGAGAGTAGGAAGCCTGGGTCCCCTGCAGGGAATTGTTTTGGAGACCAAAGGAGGGTGGAGTGGGGCTGGCTGCCCAGAGGCCCAGGAGCTCTCAGCAGGCAAGGGATCTAGGTGGATGCATTTGCGTCAGGAGTTTTTATAAACAGACAATACCCGACCTACGATGGTTGGATTTAGAATTTTTCCACTTTATGGATGTCTGGGGTATTAAATGTATTTTCCACTTCATGATGTTGACTTATGTTGGGTTTTTGGGGACACAGCCTCATCGAAAAAAAAAAAAGCATCTGTATGTGTTGGTTCAGCATTTGGTTTGGTTTGGTTGTGAGTGAGGAAATGGGAGGCTGTTGCCTCCGTCAGTAGAGATGCAGTAGTCAAAATGTGAGGCCCGCGGGTGAGGATGAAGACACTCGCAAAGCACAGGCCCATGCAACAGGGATTTACACACCGCAAATCTCAAAACTGACGATGTTCAGGCATAGCAGCAGCCTTCCCTTTTGGTTAGCATGGTTGCTATTCTTCCTAGTTTGCCCTTTCGCAGGGACAGTCAAAAACAAAAAAGAAGCATAATCATCATAATAATAGTTATTATTAGTAACTCTATTGAGGCCATCACTGTGGCTCACACCTATAATCCCAGCACTTTGGGAGGCCAAGGCAGGCAGGTCACTTGAGGTCAGAAGTTCGAGACCAGCCTGGCCAACATGGCAAAACCCCATCTCTACTAAAAATACAAAAACAAATTAGCCGGGCATGGTGGCGCACACCTGTAATCCCAGCTACTCAGGAGGCTGAGGCAGGAGAATTCCTTGAACCTGGGAGGCAGAGGTTGCAGTGAACTGAGAGCACGCCATTGTACACCATCTCAAAAAATGAAGAAGAAAAAAACTATTGAATAGCCCTACTGGATACCGGGTACCTAGCACAATTATGTGACTTAAATACATTATTTCTTATCCTCACAACAACCATATACAGTAGACACTATCATTCCAGTTGTTCACATACAGGAACTGAGGCCCAGAGAGGTTAAATATCCTGTCCAAGGACATACACACAACTCTGAAATTAATTTATCATTATATATGAGACACTGAGAAATCAACAAGCAATGCTTTTACAGCATGTGCAAACACAGTTTTTATGTGACATTTCCCAACAGAGCATTTGATAAAATTCAAGGAAATGATGTGAAAGCAGCTCAGGGCATCAAACCCTTGGACGTGCTAAATGAGCAGGACCAGGTTTGCAGCCTTCAGGAAATCTAACTTGATAGATTATCTCTAGGTTGGCACATTGCAAAGAACTTGAGGGCAGACAACCTCCCCTCACAGGGGCCTGAAGAGGCCTGTCTGCCATAGTGGTGGTGGAGGCAAATCTGGAAGGTTTTTTTTTTTTTTTAGGTGGAGTCTCGCTCTGTCACCCAGGCTGGAGTGCAGTGGCATGATCTCAGCTCACTGTAACCTCTGCCTCCCAGGTTCAAGCTATTCTCTGATTCTCCTTCCTCAGCCTCCTGAGTAGCGGGGATTACAGGTGCACACCATCACGCCTGGCTAATTTTTTTATTTTTAGTAGAGACAGGGGTTTCACCGTGTTGGCCAGGCTGATCTCAAATTCCTGACCTCAAGTGATCCGCCCTCCTCAGCCTCTCAAAATGCTGGGATTACAGGCATGAGCCACTGTGCCCAGCCAAACCTGGAAGTTTTAGAAATCATGAATGCAAGAAATGGGGGCCACCATCTCTCACGAATGTTGAGAAGCCTGACGGGTGTCCTCACTAAGCATGAAGGCCGCCCCCATCATTAATTCATTCACTCATTCAGCAATTATGTCTTAAGTCTTTATGGTTTGCCAAGTTCTGTATGAGGCCCCGCGTTCAAAGCAGTAAGCAAAACCCTCGAGTTCAGTGGGGGAGCCCAACAACGCACGCATCGTTTCCTTGCCAAGTATCACTGCTGCGGTGAGTGATGGCAAAACAGAGGCAAAATGACAATGCAGGTCTCTCACTTCATGGATCACATCTTGGGATCCCAAAATCGCCACATTAATACTGATACACTGTATTTTATCTTAAAATAAGCCATGTCCAAACTGTGTACCTCTAGCTAAAATAACTATTCCAAACTAGTCCCTGGTCTCTGTTCTTGCTAAAAGCACAGCTGTGTTTCTCCAGGTAGGATAATCGGGAAAGACGGTACAGGCTGAAATAAATTTTCTCAGGCCAGGAGAAAGGAGGCTCCAGGGACTGGCATTAGCTGAGAAAGAAAACAGAAGAGGATGGAGGTTGAGAGGAGAAAAGAACCACCTGTGGGAGAAGGGATGTGTCTGGCTCCAGGTGAAGAGATGGGAATTAGGCTGGGAAACTCCCCAGCTCCTGTCTCCTTCCCTCCTTCCCCTCGCTGCCATCCCCTCCAATCCCCTCACCATACCCCATCCTGTTTGCATTACTGTCTGTTTCCACTCCACCCTCGTTCTAAATGATTTTCCAGTCGATAGAATTTCACTGGAACTCAAAACTGCTTTGAGGAGACATGAAAAAGAGGAATAAGCAGAAGAAACAATGAGAATCCAAGTGAGATCTTTTGGGAGGGGTTTTAAACAGAAGGGATGTGATCAGAGCCCTTTCTAAACATGTGCACCTTTGTTCAGTTTGAATGTAAAGACCATATGTCTTTATTTTATGTAATTGCATATCAAGATATAAATGAATATGACTTCAGATTGAAATTCTGAAAAATCAGTATTACACCAACAAAAGTACCATAACCTGGTTCTGAAATGTCGCTTGTTAAGCCAGAATCCTGGACACCAATGGATATTGTGATCGCCACTCCGGTAGGGCTGTGGGCAGAGTGCAGGGGCACAAAGTGGAGAACCTCTGCCCAGGCTGCGGTGGGCTTCCTGGAAGGGGTGATGACCAGAAGCTGAGATGTGAAGGATGGGAAGTTAGAGAAGAAAAGGACGTGAATGTGGAGAAGAGGTGACCTCGCACCTTTGGGTGCTGTGACTTTGCTGTTGGTGCTCCAGCCACACAGGGAATGCTGCAAGCAGTGCCAGGGTGCTCCTCAGGAGGCAGTTCAGGACCCACCTCACTTTTACTTTTTTTTTCCTTTTCTTTTCTTTTCTTTTTTTTTTTTTTTTTGAGATAGTGTGTCCGGAGTTTGTTCCTTCCAGTGGGTTCATGGTCTCACTGACTTCTAGAATAAAGCAGCGGACCTTTGAGGTGAGTGTTATAGCTCTCAAAGGTGGCACGGACCCAAAGAATGCGCAGCAGCAAGATTTATTGTTAACAGCAAAAGGACAAAGTTTCCATAGCGTGGAAGGGGACCTAGATTGCTGCGGCTGGCTGGGGTGGCCAACTTTTATTCCCTTATTTGTCCCTGCCCACGTCCTGCTGATTGATTGGTCCATTTTACAGAGCACTGATTGGTCAATCTTACAAACCTCTAGCTAGCCACAGAGCACTAATTGGTGCATTTTACAATCCTAGCTACAGAGTGCTGATTGGTGCATTTTATAATCCTCTTGTAAGACAGAAAATTTCTCCAAGTCCTCACCCAACCCAGAAGTCCAGCTGGCTTCATCTCTCAATAGGGTCTTGCTCTGTCATTCAGGCTGGAGTGGAGTAGCCCAATCTTGGCTCACTGCAGCCTCGACCTCCTGGGCTCAAGCAATCCTCCCAGCCTCAGCCTCCAGAATAGCTGGGACTACAGGCATGCACCACCATGGCTAATTTTTTTTTTTCTTGTAGAGACAAGGTCTCCCTATGTTGCCCAGCTGGTCTTGAACTCAGCCTCAAGCAATCCTCTATCCTGTGTCTCCGAAAGTGCTGGGATTACAGGAGTAAACCCCCTATGCCCAGCCCCACCTAACTCTCTCTTTTTTTTTTCTTTTTTTTTTTTTTTAGATGGAGTCTCACTCTGTCACCCAGGCTGGAGTGCAGTGGCGAAATCTTGACTCACTGCAAGCTCCACCTGCCGGGTTCACGCCATTTTCCTGCCTCAGCCTCCTAAGTAGCTGGGATTGCAGGCACCCCTACCATGCCCGCCCGGCTAATTTTCTTGTATTTTTAGTAGAGATGGGGTTTCGCCATGTTGGCCAGGCTGGTTTCGAACTCCTGACCTCAGCTGATCCCCCCGCCTGGGCCTCCCAAAGTGCTGAGGTTCCAAGTGTGAGCCACCGCACCCAGCCCCCACCTAACTCTTAATGGACTGCAACATACACTCTAGAAGAGATGTCTGAACAATTCTAAAAACAGACAATCCTTAGTATCCACTTCAACCCCTCAGAACATTAGCAGCACCCTAGGCACGACTGATTCCCAGCGGCAGGGTCTCTGCTGAGTCCCCTGAACCTAAATGTATGAATTAGCACTTAAGGAACTCAAAAATCAATGTCAGAGAATGCAGCTGCCGATGTTGAAGTAGGCAGTTGTTTCCTAACTCTTAAATTTCACTAATATATTGTAACAAAGATGGAAACAAACTGCATCTTTATGGTTATAGAGGGTTCTCT
This sequence comes from Pan troglodytes, assembly GCF_028858775.2. Lineage (NCBI taxonomy): Eukaryota > Metazoa > Chordata > Mammalia > Primates > Hominidae > Pan > Pan troglodytes. Next base: position 34,802,608 of record NC_072412.2, read on the forward strand.
TCCTCCATCACTAACATGCACTTACAGGCTTCCCAGAAGAAATCTCCTTTCTGGGACTTTTAAGAGATAGAGAATACAGACAGACCTTGCCCCTTTGTTGGACAGATTCAAATGTTTTGCTTGTTTTTGTCTTTTATTTTTTTAAAAAATTTTGGTAAGAAACAGGGTCTCACTCTGTCAGCCAGGCTGGAGGGCAGTGGTGCAATCTCGGCTCACTGCAGCCTCAATCTCCTGGGCTCGAGCAAATGTCCCACCTCAGCCTCCTGATTAGCTGGGACCACAGGCGCACACCACCACCCCTGGCTAATTTTTGTATTTTTTGTACAGACAGGGTTTCACCATGTTGCCCAGGCTGGTCTCAAACTCCTGGGTTCAAGTGATCCGCCCACCTCGGCCTGGGTTTCCCAAAGTGCCGGGATTACAGGCATGAGCCACTGTGCCTGGCCTTGCTTTTCTTGTATAGAAAAAAAAAATCTACCTCATTGTCATTTCCAAACATACCCTCAGTTCTGCCTCTGGAAGCAAAACAAATTGGTACTGGAAAAAATGAACAATCCTCCTGGCATCAGGAGCCCCAATTATTTTTGGAGAGCATTTGTTGCTTATTAGAGAGACCTTGACAACAAAAGCTTCACAATTCATTACTTAACAGGAGAATACCCATCTTCCTATTGGATTTGACAAGGGGGCTATAATAAGTTCTTCTAAAAGCAAGCCCAGACCACTTAATTATAAATTGTAAATGAGGAAGATTTTTTTTAAAATCCTTGTTTCACAGAACTTCACACATCTATGTACGAAATCAAAAGATTGTGAGTGTCTACACTGATTTTTGTTAAGTGTAGTGCAGATTTTTATAAGGGCATTAATATTTGGTTCATAGAGAGACCAAAGAAAAATTTAAATAATTGTTGCATTATCCCTGGCAGATTTCTCCATAAGGTGAAGGGAAATATGGAAGTGGTCAGTGTTTGGGAATGAAATCCAGTTGTTCCTCATATAAAATACGGTAATGAGAAATCCAGACCCAAAGTTCTAAGGAGAAAACGGGCACAAGTTTAGAAGGAAAAACTATCGAAGTAAATGAATGGGCATGTGGGATCCTGACATGGGGATATTGGGAAAACAGAGTAGACTGCATTTTAAGCTTATAAAGAAGGGCATATAATACAAGAAGTAAAGAGACATAAACAATTTAGCAAGAATCAGAGCAAACCATTTAGATTCTATTTTGGCAATATGGAGGCTTCGCTATTCTCAAACCATCCCATTACAAAACACCTAAAAATGTTGGAGCCCATGAGAATGTAAGGGAGCACACAAGAGGCCAGTATCAAAGCTCAGGTGTGAATTCCGAAAGCTAAATTCTTCAAACTACCCTAAGGCTATTTGCCAATCCCCTTTAGACAGCCCTGTGGAGAAATAAAGATAAGGCCTAGATCCATCAAACTAAAGAGTTGGAACAGAGCCCACCCACCTCCCCCGCACCCACCCACTCCCTCAACACACAATAAAGCCAGAATTCCTAAAAGGCTATTCTTAAGGTGTAAGAGTGAACTAGGGAAAAAAAAAATGGAAACAAATTTGTTTCTCTTTGGCTTTGTGTGGAGAAGGGGAACAGTCTCTACTGAAAATTCATGATCACATCCCAGACCATGATCTGCGTGATGTTGAAAGACTCAAGCCAAGGCTTCCATTTAAAGTGGATCTAGTTTGTTACCTCCCTAGGCACCTGGAAAAAATAAATGCAAATTGTCCTTGGAAAAATGGACCTTAGTCTTCAGTAATTTTCCATGATTAAATTTGCATGGAAAATGAGCTCTTGGGAGAGAGACAGAGTGAAAGAGAGAGAGAGAAAGAAAACATTCTACTAGGAATAAGAATCAGTACAAGTAATCAACAGTGGAATTAGACTCCTAAATACTACAAATATGAGAACTACAAATATCAAAATGTATTAAAATTATGTTTAATATGCTGTACATTTTTAATATGTATTTTCATATTCTGAAATTCTACTGGTTATGAAGTGGCTATGCTGTCCGGAGTATATACCCTGCGGTTCGTTGTCGTACTCCGAGAAAGAATTCAGGACACAGACACACGTGGGTGAGTTAAGGAGTGGAAAATTTAATAGAAGAAAGGAGAGAGGAGAGCAGCTCCTTGCGAAAGAGAGAGAGAGATGTCCGAAAAGGCGGGAGGTGGTGGACTGTATCAGATTTTATAGGCAGTCTGGAGAAGGTGGCATCTGATTTACACAGGGCTCACAGATTGGTTTGATCAGGTATGATGTCTACATAGTGTATGGGGAAGGCTGGTCACCCCACCCTAATCTTCTTATGCAAATGGGCTTTCTAGTTGATCAGTGCCATCTTGTCTGCTCCTTTACAGTACAGGTGGCTGGCAGAGAAGAGAAGATGGAGCTGCCATCTTGAACATGCCTAATCCTTAGTTCCCATTGGCATTCACCCATACAAGCTCCTAGCTTGCAGGCTGTTCTTAGTTAGAAAATGATTTGGGGCTGCTTTTTATTAAAAAAAAAAAAAAAAAAAAAAGCCTTACAGAGGACTCTCATACCCTTGGTATCTGCTAAGTAATTCTTTCTTAACTTCTATATCAGTTATTTTTAAGGAAAGGAAAACAAGAAAAGAGAATTAATATAAAAGTAAATTTAAAATGAATATAAAAGAATGAATTTAAAACAAATATAAAAAAATGCATATAAAATTAATATAAAAGAGTAAATATTAGAAAAAAGAAGAACACACCATCTCAAAAGACCAGGCTGATTTCAAAACTAACCAAAGCAAACTTCAGAAAATAAAATATGCAATTAGTAAGACATGAACTTAATGGGTTACACAGCAGATTAGACTCAGCTGAAGAAAGAATTAGTGAACTGAAATTTAGATCTTGCTAGAATACAAGACAGAAAGCAGCGAGATGAAAAATATGAAGACATGGAGGATAGAATGAAAAGTTCTACATATATCTAATTGGAATTCCAAAGAATGGGAAGAAAGCAATATTCAATAAGATAAAGGCTCAGAATTTTCCAAAACTGATAAAAGACTTGAATCTTCAAATGCTGGAATTATAATGATTCCCGAGCAGGATAAATGAAACACATGTACACCTAGATTCATTGCAGTGGTAATATAGACCCTGTAAAACAAAGAGAAGATTCTAACAGAGCAAAGACAGATCACCCTATAAACCATACAATCAGACAGAAAATTGACCTCTCAACAAGAAACACAATGGAACCAGAAGACAAAGGAATAATATTTTTAAAGCACTTGAGAAGAAAAGAACAGGTAGTGTGTTGTATTTTAATCATACTACATTCACAGCAAAATTCTTTTAAGAATAAAAGTGAAATAAAGACATTTTCAGGTAAATAAAAATGAGAGCTGGCCAGATGCGGTGGCTTACGCTTGTAATCCCAGCACTTTGGGACGCCAAGTTGGGTGGATCACCTGAGGTCAGGAGTTAGAGACCAGCCTGGCCAACATGGCAAAATCCCGTCTCTACTAAAAATTCAAAAATTAGCCGGGCTTGGTGGCAGGCACCTATAATCCCAGCTACTTGGGAGGCTAAGGCAGGAGAATCGCTTGAGCCCGGGGGACAGAGGTTGCAGTGAGCTGAGATCTCACCACTTCACTCCAGTCTGAGTGAAAGAGCAAATCTCCATCTCAAAAAAAAAAAAAAAAATAGAGAGAGCTTAACTAAAACAGACCTTTATAAAGGGACTTAATATTCTTCAAGCAGAAGAAAAAGGATCACAGAGAGAAAGACCTGAGCTGCAAAAAGAAATCCCCTGCAAGAACCTGGTAATTGCATAAGTAAATGTAAACAATAAATTGAACAAACAATAATGACAATGTCTCATATAGGGAGTTAACAAAAGGTGGAAACCGCGTCCTAGACAATGAATGGTATCTTGTAAGCGGGTAGTGACTGGTGATAAAGCATTTTAGGGTCCTTGTGTTGTCTGCTGGGATGCTGATAAAGGAGACAGCTTCTTGGTGATCTTACAGGTGGCCAGAACCCAGCCTGCTCAGAAGGGTTTAGAAGCCCTAAACCCTTATTCTCCCCTGGGCTGATAGCAAGAATGGCATTAGATTTTGTTTTTACTTTACTCATTTTAAAAAAGTAAAAGAAAGGCTCTAAAGAGTTCAAATACAAAATATTTTTTCTTGGGACTTTGTTCATTTTAAGGTGGTTGATCCAATGAGGAAAAGGGCTCAGGTCTGTGATGTTAATATTGTGTCAACTTGACTGTACTGAAGGATGCAAAGTATTGTTCCTGGGTGTGTCTGTGAGGGTGTTGCCAAAGGAGATTAACATTTGAGTCAGTGGAGTGGGAGAGGCAAACCCAACCTCAATCTGTGTGGGCACCATCTAATCAGCTGCCAGCGTGGCTAGGATAAAGCAGGCACAAGAAGATGAAAGAGCAGACTTGCTGAGTCTTCCAGCCTCCATCTTTCTCCCGTGCTGGATGCTAGGAAGCCCTCAAACATCAGACTCCAAGTGCTTCAGCTTTTGGACTCTTGGATTTATAACAGTGATTTACCAGGGGCTCTTGGGGCCTTTGGCCACAGATTGAAGGCTTCCCTACTTCTGAGGTTTTGGGACTTGGACTGATCCACCACTGGCTTCCTTGCTCCTCAGCTTGCTAACGGCCTACTGTGGGACTTTACCTTGTGATCGTGTGAGTCAGTTCTCCTTAAGAAGCTCCCTTTCATGTATACGTCTATCCTCGGCTGAGTGCAGTGGCTCAAGCCTGTAATCCCAGCACTTTAGGTCAGGATATCGAGACCAGCCTAGCCAACATGGTGAAACCCTGTCTTTACCAAAAATACAAAAATTACCTGGGCGTGGTGGCATGTGCCTGTAATCCCCACTAGTCAGGAGGCTGAGGCAGGAGAATCGCTTGAACCCAGGAGGTGGAGGTTGCAGTAAGCCGAGATGGCGCCACTGCACTCCAGCCTGGGTGACAGAGTGAGACTCTGTCTCAAAAAAAAAAAAAAAAAAAAAAAGAACATATATATATCTCCTGTTAGTTCTGTCCCTCTAGAGAACCCTGACTACTACAAGTCTCAGGCTGCGCAGTTGTCCTGGGATCAATGAGACTTCAGATTGTCAATGAGGAATCTACTTCCACAATATCCATTCCCAAAACCATACCACCATCCCCTAGATCCCCAATTACACATTGTTTATTAGTAAAAAAAGAAATAGTTTCAGGATTTATTTATTTATTTATTTATTTTTATTTTTCTTTCTTTCGACAGGGTCTCACTCTGTCGCCCAGGCTGGAGTGCAGTAGCACAAGCATAGCTCACTACAGCCTCGAAATCTTGGGCTCAAGTGATCCTCTTGCCTCAGCCTCCAGAGCAGTTGGGATGACAGGCACACACCACCACACCCAGCTAATATATTTTTTCTTTTTTTGTAGAGATGGGGTCTCACTATGTGGCACAGGCTGGTCTCCAACTCCTGGCCTCAAGCGATCCTCCTACCTCGGCTCCCAAAGTGTTGGGATTACAGGCATGAGCCACTGTGCCTGGCCACTTTTCCCATTTATTATACATAAGTTTTGCTTAGGCAAAAAAAAAAAAAAAATGTATAGTAGTAAACTCATGAAAAGCTTCTTCCATGTTGCACCTGAGGTGTTACCTCCTAACCTGCTTAGGCTTGTTTTTGTTTCTGGTTGTTACTAAACCAAGAACTAGAGGACAGAGGCCCCTGTGTACCAAAGGAAGTCCTCGGAGGAAGGGGAAAGCACTCAATGAGTAAGTGTTGGCAGAGCTGGCTTACATTTTCTGTAGCTGTTTGGAATGCAGTCAGGACTAATAATGAACAGCTATCTTTCTGAACTTCATTACGGGGTAGCCCATATAAGAACAGGCACAAAATGGTTTTTGTTTTGTTTTTAAATAACACCCCTGGATGCCCGCAGCTGGAGGGATGTGAAATAATATCACACAGGGAGGACTCTGGCTCAAACAGGGGATTCGTTTCCCTGTGGATTCCATTAGCAATCGCTCTTCTGCTGAAGAGCTGGGGAGGTGAAGCAGAGAACCACCTGGGATGATGGAAGAACTGTCCAGCCGATGGAGAAGGAGATCATCAACAACAAACCTCAAATGTTCATAAGAAAATATAGCAAGGACGAAGTCTCTTTAGAAACACTGATAACAGGATGTCCTGAAAATGAATCCCAACAATTGCACATCTACAGACTAATTTCTTTTTTAAAAATTCAGATATACAAACTTCTGTTGCAATATGAAAAATAGGACAGGGTCAAGGGGGTAGGGGGGCAGCCTTATAAGAGGCTGAGGTTGGGCAGAACTTAGGTTTCATCAGAGTAACACCCTAAGTCATACCTCTTTGAAGGTTTTCACTAGTTTTTTAATCAAGTAGAAAATAGAAGTTAATTTTATAATTTCCCTGTGTTTCACAGTAGTGTTTTTGGTTTTTTTTTCAGGCCATTATGGTTTTCATTTCCAATATGGGTCCAGTCATCTAATGTTTCACTTCTTCCATAAAGTCCTAAGTTCAAGAACTTCTCCAGGTTTTGTCATAATGGCTACTGCACAGAGTAAAACATAGGATGCTATTAAGGGCAAAAGTCTCGTTCTTTCAAGGGCATATAAAACTAGGAAAGCAGCCCCCAGCCAAGATCCCCCAACACAATTGTATTAGTCTGCTTGGCTGCCATAACAAAATATCACAGATGGGTGGCTTAAACAACAGAATTTATTTTCTCACGGTTCTAGAGACTGGAAGTCCAAGGTCAAGGTGCTGTCAGGGTTGGTTTCTAGTGAGGACTCTCTCCTTGGGTTGCAGAAGGCAACTTCTTTTATATTTTCTTTTTTTTTTCTTTGTCATTTTATTTTATTTATTTTCTTGAGACGAAGTCTCTCTCTGTTGCCCAGACTGGAGTGCAGTGTTATGATCTTGGCTCACTGCAACCTCCACCTCCCGGTTTCAAGTGATTCTCCTGCCTCAGCCTCCCAAGTAGCTGAGGCTACAGGCGTGCGTCACCACACTTGGCTAATTTTTGTATTTTTAGTAGCGATGAGGTTTTATCACATTGCCCAGGCTGGTGTCGAACTCCTGACCTCAAGGGAGCCACCCACCTTGGCCTCCCAAAATTCCGGGATCACAGGTGGGAGCCACCGCGCCTGGCCAAGGCACCTTCTCATTGTGTTCTCACATGGCCTCTTCCTGTGTGAGAGGGGAGGAGAAGGGAGAGGAAGGGAGTAAGGAGGGAGGTCCCTGGTCTCTCTTCCTCTGCTTATAAGGCCACAGTCCTATCTTATTAGGGATCCACTCTTTTGACCTCATTTAATCTTGATTACCTCTCTAAAGGCCCTCCCTCCAAATACAGCTGCAATGCCGGGGGGTAGGGCTTCAACGTGTAAATTCCAGGGACACGCGATTCAGTTCATAAGAAAAGTATTGCTTTATGGAGGTTCATTTGTGACATCTGAAAATGTGACAAGACCTCAGACTTGTTCGAACCTCCCAGTTGAGAGGAAGAGCACTGCCTTTGTCTTCACAAGATGTGGTTTTGAATCTTCTACCCCTTACCTGCTAAGGTGATGTTGTGCAGGTTCCTGAACAAGCATTTTGGGAGGGTCATATATGATACATGAAAATGTGTAGTCCTGGGCCCTATGAATAGCAAGAAATGAATACCTGATAGTTCAATGACTCTTCTGGATGATTCTGTGTGTGCCAGAAATGTGAAGTCAAAATGCTGTGACTGAGTTGGGTCAAATATATACGGTTATAGTATTGGTTATTGTAGGATAAAATAAAGCAAGTTGAATTTATTTCCAGGGCTTTTCAGGTTAGCTAATGTTCTCATATTTGTTCCTTTGTACCAAAATATGAACAGCTGGGCTGCCAGAAATATGTTCTTCACCCTATTTTCTGAAGCTAGCTGCATTCCTTTTCCTTTCAAAAGTGAAAGAGGATTAGGATCAACAGTTAGACAAACTAGTGTATGTGTGTCTTTCTTGGAGAAAAGCAGAACTCACTCAGCCATTTTTCTAATAACCAAACACTCTGTCCTAAAGCCCTTTAAACTGATACTGTGTTGAATGATGTCACTAATGTTAATTGACAGTTTGCTGGAAACCATCTCTTCAAAATTCTCCTTTTCCGTTCAAGTCCTGTTTATTTTGTCACAGAATTAGAAATCAAGAAACTTCCAGAAAGAAAATGTGTGTGTGCATATGTGTGTACGCACATATGTTCTGGCTTTTAAACTAGGAAGGTCATTTGCAAGAGAGAGAGAAAAAAAATGCAACAAGTAGAAATGAAATTAGACCTGTGTTTATACAGTTCTCCTCATTGGCCCAGGACTTATTTTTGAAAGTTTGTAAACTGGCCTTCCAGTTTAAATTGAATAAGTAGGTGCAGCTGAGTAAATGGAGAGACCTGGGTTTGCAGCCATGTGTTTTCACTTTAAAATTACATCGAAGAGGAACGGGGGGTTAGAAACAAAAATAAGAAAGGGGGAGAGAAGACAGTCTACATTTAAAGGGAAAATGTGAGAAAACGAATAGTCAAAACAGAAGTCCAATCTGCTTGGCCCCAAAGGGGTCGGCAGCCACTGCACCATGACAGGGGAGACAGAACAGCCTGCCCAGAGCTATCCCCACAGACCTGGGGACGAGGGGAGAGCCTGCAGGCAAGGAACACTGAGGTGCTGCGCAGGGCCTGTAAAGGCCTGGAGACTTCCAGGCTGGCATGGATTTAAGACACCTTCATCTGGAAGTCTCCCCACAGCCTCCTGGGGGAAATCCACTCTTCTGCTCAACTTAAAGACCAACTTAGCTGATCCTCAATAAGTAAGAACACTGACTTTCTCTGTAGCTACTTGGTATTGGCTGAATTGTATCCCCCTTCCCAAAATTAATATTTTGAAGTCCCAAGCTCCAGTATCTCAGAATGTAACTGTTTGGAAATAAGGGCTTTAAGGAAGAAATTGAGTTAAATGAGGTCATTAGGGTAAGACCTTATTCCAGTATGACTGATGGCCGATGTCCTTGTAAGAGGAGGAAGAGATACCGGGGGCCCGTAAACGATGAAAGGCCACGTGAGGACCCAGTGGGAAGGCAGGTGTCTGCGAGCCAAGGAGAGGCGCCTCATGAAACACTGACCCTGCAGACACCTTCACCTTGGACTTCTGGCCTCCAGAACTGTGAGGAGATACGTTTCTGTCACGCCTGCCACCCAGTTTGTGTTATTTGGCTTGTGGGTTATGGCAGCCTGAGCCACCTGATACACTACTGAAAACAAACCAACCTATGGCTCCAGGGAAAGATGGGCCACGTTTTTGCTGTCACTGACACCAGGAGAATAGGGTGGCTTCTTCCTCTGACACCAGCGGAATCGCTTCATTTCTGCCTCCTTAACGGCCCGGGACACGTTGTAAAAGCCATCTGGAGACTGTAATAATTCATGAACTTCTGGGTGATCCTAAAAGACTTCCCTCAGCTTACCCCTGCCACGTCCCTGCTACGGGTAGAACTGTGTCCCCAGCCCCTCCCACTCCAAAAGCTATGCTAGAGTCCTAACCCCCAGGACCTGAGAATAGGACCTTATTTGCAGATAAGGTCTTTAGAGAGGTGATCGAGTTTAGGCGAAGTCATCAGAATGGGCCTAGTCCACTGTGACCGGTGTGCTTATAAAGGGGAAATGTGGACACAGAGACAGGTGCAGATGAAGGCCATATGCAGATGAAGGCAGAGAGTGGGTGATGCAGAGGCAGAGGAACGCAAAGCTCATGGGGAAACCCCCAGAGGCTGGGAGAAGGCCTGGAAGAAACCAACCCTGACCCCACGTTGACCTTGAACTTTCAGTCTCCGGAATCATGAGACAATACATTTCTGTAGTTTTGCCCCCCAGTCTGTAGTACGTTCTTATGGCAGTTCCAGGAAACGAACGGTCCCTCTTCCCAGGGTCCATCTCCTGGGAACCTGATGAGAATCAGCTCCGGGGCGTCCAGTCCATACGTGGTGCTCAGAGAAGCTGTGGGGTCCGATGGCTGCACACAGTTGGTGAGAGCTGAGAGCTGAGAGCTGCAGCAGCCCTTTGTCTGCTCACACTCAGCCCACCAGTCCCCCACCCACCCCTCCTAATGGCTCTGAATCTCCCCCATGCCTCTCCGCTTCTTCTCTCTCCACGCCCTATGTGCCCACGCCCTTCTCCACTCCTGTTTTAGGCTTTAGTTCCCCGAAGTCTTCTGGTTCCCTCTCTGGCCCCTCCCGGGCGGCGCCTGCAAACCCACCCCATCCCCCATTCCCAACGCCCCCACCCCTCCCACTCCTGGGCCCCTGCCTTCTGCGGATCCCTGAACTCGAGGCCTGGCGCGGATTGCAGATACTCAGTAAATATTCGCTGAAAGAGTAAATAAAATGAAAAATCGTGTTGAAGGGTGTGATGTAAAGACAGACGTTATTTGTCTATGACTATGTAACCAATTTCCTCAAACCTCGCAGTTTATTCTCGCGGTTTCTGTGGGATGGGAACCGGAGGCTCAGCTAGGTTCCAGGCGGGCTGTTGGCTGAGCCTGGCTGCCACACCAGGGCTCTGCTTCCAGCTCGCTCACAGCTGCTGCCTGGCCTCGGTTCCTCGCTGGCAATGCGGAGACCTTGGCTCCTCACCACCTGGGCCTCCCCGTGGGTGGCCTGCCTGTCCTCGGGCATGGTGGCCGGCTCCCTGGGCGAGGGTGTATGACCAAGCTGGAGAGCCGGAGATAAAAGCCACAGGCTCTTGCCACCTAGTTGTGGACAGGACGTATGGTCACTTCTGCTGGATCTATGGATACAATATGGGGGAGGGATTTTTCCAGGGTGTGAATTCCAGGAGGCCGGGATGATCAGAGCCATCCTGAAAGCTGCCTACCCAGAGAGACAAGGGTTCAAATCCCAGACTTTCCATCAACTGGCTCAGGGCAACACTGGCCCCTCTACAGATCTCCTTGGCTGATTTTTAGCTGAATCGTGACGGCTAATAATTGGAAGGCGATGGACTGTTGCATCCAACAGTCCAAGCAGAGGTTGCATATGTTGCCTCACTGAATCCTCGCATCAGCCCCCAGAGCCAGCTAGTACTACTGGAGTCTGCTTCAAAGGAGAACCACTGCAGGTCACTCGCATGGTAAGGGACGGGGCCTGCAACCTTGATCCTGGGTCTGCCTCTCACTCCCTCCCATGGTTTTGGTTTTTGTTTTTGAGATGGAGTCTCGCTCTGTCGCCCAGGCTGCAGTGCAGTGGCACGATCTCGGCTTACTGCAACCTCCGCTTCCCAGGTTCAAGTGATTCTTGTGCCTCAACCTCCCGAGTAGCTGGGATTACAGGCGCCCACCATCATACCCGGCTAATTTTTGTATTTAGTAGAGACGGGTTTTCATCATGTTGGCCAGGAACTCCTGACCTCAAGTGATCCTCCCACCTCAGCCTCCCAAAGTGCTGGGATTACAGGCGTGAGCCACCACACCTGGCCCACTCCCATGTTTTTAATGTGGGAAACTGAGACTGCTGGACTGCTGAGCCTTCTGCTGAAGCCTTGGGCTGAGGAAAGGGCTTCCACCTTGCTGCGGGCTCTCACCCCGCACACATTCTGTCTGCTTTTCCTGTGCTAGGAGCAGTGCCACGGGGCCCATGGATTCTCAGGCAACACAAACGCTCATCCTGTGGGGAGAGCCTGTCTCCTCTGAACAGAGGTGGGCGGTTTGGGCTGCTTCTCAGAGTCACAGTCTGCAGGAAATCAACTCTGGCCTGATGGCACAGTGTCCGGTGGCCGCTCGGACACTGGCTTAACATGCACCAGAGCCAGGTCACGAGCTGTCACTCTCAATTCACCTTTGTTTCCAAACATTTGTTTCCAAACATTTGTTTCTGCCACTTTAAGGGGAGGGAAGGGTTTTAGACCAAACAAACTCATGGTTTGGAGCCACTCACTGGAGGCCGAGGACACCTCCTGGGGGCAGTGAACAGGCAATGAGAGGGACTGGAAGGTCACATTTGCGGCCAGAGCCCAGGCTGCCCTGGCATGTCTGGCAGGACCATGGCCCGTCCTCCTACTGGACGGCCGCGTATCCCCTTTCCCTCGGTGACCACATTTCAGGACCCTTGATTTCTTTGCAAATCCCACCCTGCCTGGCCAGTCCCCTCACTCTCATGCCGACCGCAGAACCAAGGCTGCGCCCCTTCAAAGGCAGAGTTGGGCTAATTTTACTTGACAAGACTGCTGCCTGCCCTCCTCCTCTTTCCTCATCTGCCTTCCTCTCTCCTGACCCTGTTTATTATTATCAGGAAAAAACAATAGGTCCACATTTAAACTTCAAAGAAAAGCAGGGGCTCAGGTTTCAAACAACTGCAGAGGCCTGGGCTTGGGACAGCTCCATCCCGCTCTCTCACCTGAACCACGGGGAACCTGGGGATGGATTTCAACTCTCTGCAGCCCAGCACTCAGGGTCAAGGTGAGGCCCAGTCTGTGACCACGGAGGAATTCTGGAATGTGGTGGTGACCAACAGGAATTTTATGAGTGTCCCTCTGTGGAGGAGCCTGAGAGAAAGGCTCACGGAGGGCAGAGGGTGGAGGGTGTGGGACCAAGTTCCTTAGATAAGGCTGTGGCCCCATGGTAAGGGTCTGGGGAAGGTCAATGTTAACCCTTTGAAGGGCCCCTGGGGAGTGGATCAGGTTCAGAGCCCAAGGCTTTCACACATAGGTGTGTTCTAAAGCTGGTAAAGCCTCTGATCATCAGCCAGTGTCAGGTGTCACAGCACAGCCAAGCGACCAGACCAGCAGATGAGACCTTGTTAATAATCCCCAGTGGTGATGAGTAACCGTTCTCTCTATCACATATCACATACTGGGTGCGTTAGGGGGCCCTTAGGACTCGCTCCATTCTGCCTTACCCCACAGTGACTGGAAGGCACAGCTCCTGTTCCCCAAATGAGTCTCAGTGTGTTGTTCTCATTCCTGCCCTTTGAGTACATCTACCCAACCTACTGATTTCCCTTGTTTAACAGCATTTAAAGCTGGGTGCGGTGGCTCACACCTATAATCTCAGCACTTTGGGATTTTGAGATGGGAGGATTGCTTGAGACCAGGAATTCAAGACCAGCCTGGGAAACATAGCAAGACTCCCATCTCTACAAAAAAAAATAAAATAAAATATTACCTGGGCACGGTGGTACATGCCTGCACTCCCAGCTACTCAGGAGGCTGAGGCTAGAGGATGGCTTTAGTCCAGGAGATTGAGGCTGCTCATTTGCTATGATCACGCCACTATACTCCAGCCTGGGTGACAGAGTGAGGCACTGTCTCAACAATAAATAAATACATAAAAATAGCATTTAAGCGATGGAGGGAGGGAGATCCTTTAGGCCTTTATCCTGTGTTGCTAAACGGACCTTCAGAACTCCACCTAACATGTCAGGGACACCTTGGGAAGGCAGAGTGGAATAATTAAACAAGACTTGGTGCTGATGGCAGACAGGCCCCACTCCAATTCACCTCCACTGCTAGCTCACTCCATCTCACCTCCACTGCTAGCTCACTCCATCTCACCTCCACTGCTAGCTCACTCCATCTCACCTCCACTGCCAGCTAGGCCACTTTGAACAGGGCCCATAAGATAATTGAAACTTTCAGCTTATCTTTAGAATGGGGAAAATCATACCTATTTTGCAGACTTTATTCAGAGAGAAAGAAATGCATATAATATGCCTAGCATGGAAATCAATGTTCAATGTAATAGTTTTCTTTTTCCACTTTCCCCTGGAAGTGATTCATCCAGGTGGCGCTAGGAGGAATCTTCGCCGCAGAGGGCATTCGAGAGATGACAACTCTAGACATCCATGCAACTTCTGTTCTTGTGCTCCTGCTGTTTTCAAATTCCACAGTCACAGACTGCACCCTGGAAAACTCAGGACACCCTAGAGTGAACTGCTCTGAAGAACAAAGTTGCTACTTGCTTGCTACCTCTGGTTGCTACCCCTGGTTGTGTTTGGTTGCCACATAATGAAATGATTTTCCTTCCCTCCTTTATTTCCTTTCTTTCTTTTTTTTCCTGCTACAAATGGAAAAATAGTTTGATCCCCTTGAATCTTTTCACCCTTGGTATTCTCCCCCTTCACACCCGAGCACCGTCCCTTGATAAATGAGAACACATGTACTGAAATCGCAGACTTCACCCTCCAGACTCATGGTCCTCATGCTCTCAGGGGGGACACATTTCCTTTCAAACCTCCAGAATAAATTCATCACAGCAGGAAGAACATTGTTTTTCTTAAAAAAAATCAAATCCTGTATCACAATTATTTCATTTCAGAGGGAAAATGCTCCCCTTCCATCTGAAACTTTCTTCTCTCCAGCTCTGCAGTCTTTGACCGTGGCGATCCGGCACCCTCGGCCCAGCTGCTTTTGCAAAGTCCACACTGATTCATTATTTCAGAGAGCCAAAGGGTGACACATGCATATTTTGAATATTACCCTGTATGTAGATCTGCCTCTGGCTTGACTTAGGGGCTTCTAACTGCCTGATGTATTGGCACTCGCATGCTTTCAATGGTGTTTGCATTTAAAAAATCATCTTCAATTCTTTCATTTGGAGGGTGAACTTTCTGAAAAGGATGCTGGGAACCATGTTATTTCAGTGTTATTTCTCTACTATACCAGCCCCTTTGCAAGCAAACCCCTTTTTCCTTAATGACAACACACAGTGACAAATGCCCAGTGCTGTAAACGTGAAGCTCCCTGGTTTGACTGAGATGGTCTGTAGCTGACATCGAGAAGCAGGACATCTTCCTGAACCAAAACACCTACTCAAGAATTCCTATAAACTTCCTCACGCTTTGTTTTAAGGAAAACCGCCTGACAAGAAGCATACTTGCTCCTCGCTGCCAGGCATCTTTCTGTTTACGTAGCCTTTGTTTACATGTGTCCCCTGTTAATAACAATCAATATTTAACAAATGCACTCAGGCACCTTGGAAACTAATTTTCTTTCAAACGCAAGCACTTTCTGGGAAGGAATAAAGGGAGAGGAGAGTAGGGTTGGCAGCCCTCCATCGCGTGACCATTTATTGTCATGGAATGTAGCAGAAGACGGCTCCTGCTATTTCCTTTTGATTTCAGTGTGTAAATCTGCTCTCACCTAAAGCTTGACCGCGTGACAGTGCAGACACACATTAAACTGATTATTTCTGTCTGAGCTGTGTGTAGAATGTGCACTCTAAATTGCACATAAAAATGTTCTCCAAAATAGTACCACCTGCCTGCACGAGGATCATTTTCTTTCACAAAGGCAGACTCAAATGTGTTTCTGTGATTCTGCAGCCTCTGGGCTGATGAGGGTTGTCGCCCTTTCTGTGTTGGGTGCAACCTGGGCTGGACTGGGGTTGCTGCTCTTCTTAGCCCCCTTCCTTCCACTCCAGAGGGAGATGAGGACTCCGGTGGCCTCACTGTGGTGTCTTTAGTTCTTGCTTAGAAGAGGGTCTCAGATTCCCAGGGAGCAGCTTCTCCTGATCAAAAGGAGAGAGAACAGAGGAAGGCAGGGTGGGTGGGCAGAAGGGGCTGGAGTGAAGCGAGTGGAGAACAAAGAGGCAGAAGAACATGAAACTATAGCACAAACCATTGCAGCCCAGGGAAGAGCACCTAGAGAAGAGGGGAGAGAAACGAACCTAGTAAGGAAGACAGAGAAAGGAGGAAAAAACTAAACACTGGGAGAGTGGCTTCATTTTTTACAAGGCAGGATGAAAACTAACCCCAGAAAAGGCAAGATCAAATTATTATGATTTCTCCAGACTAGCCCATGTTTCTCCAAACAAATGCCGTGCCCTTGCCAAGAAAAAGAAGAGAAAGATGTTCAGAAGGAGAAAGAGAGGTGTTTTGTCCGTACAGGGGCAAGCTATGGGATGTCATTCTCAACATAGCGCTTCCCTGACTCACTAATTCACACAAGGACCAGAGTAAAGGAAGTCATCTCATCCCAACTTTGAGGGCTGGGCTTGCAAATGCTTCTAATTTTCTAATATTTGGGGTTATGTGCAGGAATTTTCTTGGTCATGTTATGCCCTGGATACACAGCTTTGAGGATCTAAGCACGGAAGATAGAGGCTGCCCCTTCAGTTATAGTTGAAAAATTGAGGACCACAACTTTTCTGTCATGTCTTTATTAGCTCGGAGGGCTGAGGCTACTCTGCTCTCTCACAGACTTTGGGACTTTTGGTTTCGGCCCCTAAAAGTCTGGGGCCCTTCATCCTCACCCACAGACTGTGCTTTTTGCTTCTATTTTCCATTTTAGCCAAGCTTCTAAGAAGTAATCTATATCTGTCTGGGCTCAGTGGATCATGCCTGTAATCCCTGTCCTTTGCGAGGCCAAGGCAGGAGGATCTCCTGAGGCCAGGAGTTCAAGACCAGCCTGGACATCAGAGGGAGACCCCCATGTCTACAAAAAAAAAATACAACAAAAAGGCTGGGCGCGGTTGCTCATGCCTGTAATCCCAGCACTTTGGGAAGCTGAGGCGGGCAGATCACCTGACGTCAGGAGTTTGAGACCAGCCTGGCGGACATGATAAAACTCTGTCTCTACTAAAAAATGCAAAAATTAGCTGGTGTGGTGGTTCCTGCCTGTACTCCCAGCTACTCGGGAGGCTGAGGCAGGAGAATCCCTTGAACCCGGGAGGCAGAGTTTGCAGTGAGCCAAGACCGCACCACTGCACTCCAGCCTGGATGAAAGAATGAGACTCTGTCTCAAAAAACAAAACAAAAACAAAAACAACAACAAAAAATAATATTCTATATCCCTATTTCTGCATCTGCAGCTCGCGTTCCCATATCAGACATCTGTACATCAGCTTCCCTCTCCCACACCCTGGCAAAGTCTAAGCCCCATGCCCAAGGCAGAGGGAGCTTTTCAGTCCATTTCTTGTCTTCGTGGTGACACCTAAGGATGCTGAACTGTCCCTTGTTGAATCTGCCCCTCTGTTGAGCTACCTGACACCATCCTCTCCTGTTCCCCTCTGCCTTTTCTGACTCGCCATTCTTCCTCTTCCTGTCAGATACCTGTTTTGTTTGGCTTGGTTTGGCTTTAGCTCTTTGGTGGTTAATTTTATGTGTCAACTTGCCCTGATATCTGGTCAGACACCATTCTGAGTGTATTTGTGGGAGTGTTTCTGGATGGGATGAACATAGAACTGGTGGAATGAGTAAAGCAGATGCTCTCCCCAATGTGGGTGGGCCTCATCCAGTCTGTTGAAGGCCTGAATAGAACCAAGTCCTAAGGAAGGAGATGTTCCTCTCTCTGCCTGGTGGTCTTCAGGCTGGGACATTGGTCCTCTTATGCCTTCAGATTTGGACTGAGATTTACACCATTGGCTCTCCTGCTTCTTTGGCCCTTGAACTATATAGATCTTGGGATTTTTCGGTACCCCTGAGAGGGAGAGGGAGGGAGAGAGAGAGGGGAACCTAATGGTTCTGTTTCTCTGGAGAACCCTGACTAATACAAGCCCATTCTTGAGTGTTGGTGTTTCCCTCCCCTACATCTCCCTCATAGCCAAGACTCAAATGAGTCACCCAACCCAGGTCCCAGGCACATCTCAGCCCTCTGAGTTCTGCTGCTGCACCCTAGCCGCAGGTAAACTATTTTCACCAAGGTCATTGCCATTGGCTGAATAGTGGCCTCACAATATATCCATGCCCCAATCCCCAGAGCCTGGGAATGTCACCTTATAGGGCAAAAGGGACTTTACAGATGTGATTACATTAAGGATATTGGGATGGGGAGATTATCCTGGATTGTCTGGGTGGATCCTACATGTTATCATAAGTGTCTATAAGAGACAGAAAAGGCGATTGAAATTCAAAATTAGCCCCCGATTGGATCACAGACCTAAATGTAAGAGCTAAAACTATAAACTACTTGAAAGAAAACATAGGCGTAAATCTTCGTGACCTTGAATTAGGCAATGGTTCTTTATATCTGGCACCAAATGTGTAAGTCACAATAGAAAACAGATAAACTAGACCACATCAAAATTAAAAGTTTTTGTGCTACAAATGATAGTATCAAGAAAATAAAAAGGCAATCTACAGAGTGGAAGAACATATTTGCGTATCATAGATATGATAAGAAACTTGCATTTGGAATATGTAAATAACTCTTACAACTCAAAAATAAAAAGACAAGTAACCCAATTTAAAAATGAACAAAGAATCTGAATAGACCTTTCTCCAAAGAAAATATACAAATGGCCAATACGATTATGAAAGAATTTACAACATCATTAGTCATTAGGGAAATGCAAATCAAAACCACAATATCACTTCACACCCACCAGAAATGGCTTAAATAAAAAAGACAGAGAGTAACAAGTGTTGTCAAGGATGTAGAGAAATTGCAACCCTTATTCATTGCTGGTGGGAATGTAAAATAACATAGTTACTCTGGAAAACGTTAAACTCAGAATTATTATGTGACTCAGCACTCCCACTCCTAGAGGTGTGTGTGTGTGCGTGTGTGTGTATGTGTGGTTTATATATACATACGTATATAGAATGCATGTATATAGAAAGATGGATAAAAGATACATATGTGTATATATATCCAAGATAAATAAAAACATACATGTACATGAAACTGATATGTGAATGTCCATAGCAGCATTATTCATAATAGACAAAAAGTGAAAACAACTTAAAGGCCTATCAACTGATAAATGGATAAGCAAAATGTGATCTATTCATATGATGGAATATTACAGAGCAATGAAAAGAAATAAAATCCAGATATAATGCTATGCCATGAATAAACCTTGAAATATTATGCTAAGTGAAAATAGCTAGCCACAAAAAACTATGTATTGTATGATTCCCTGAATATGAAATATCCAGAATTGGCAAATCTGGAGAGACAGAAAATAGATTACAGGTTGCCTAGCGCTGAGGTGAGGGTGGGAAGTGAGGAGGGCACAGAGGGCACAGAGCTTCTTTTTCAGATAATGAAAATATTCTAAAATTAGATTCTAGTGTTACATAAATTTGTAAATTTACAAAAATCATTGAATCATATCTTCAAGTTCTGGAATTATATGATAGGTGAATTATACCTCAATAGAGGTGTTAAAAATTAAAAAATAAAAAAGAATGCCACAGAAGTGATGTGTCCTTTGAAGGTATCATATCCTCTGGGGGTCACCATATCCCTTTATTTGCTGACTTTGATCATTTGGATAAAGGGTCATCTTCCAGGTTTCTTCACTGTCACCTTACTATTTTTTCCTTTGTAATTAATAAGTGCTTTGTAGGGAAGTCCACTGAAAATACATAAATATTGTCTGTCATCACATTGCATGCATTAATCTTAGCATCCATTGCTGATTCCTGCCTGAAACAATGATTACTGTTGGGTTTGCTGAATGGTAATTTCCTGTTTCCATCATTCCTTCCACATTTAGTAGCTGGAATTCTACTGGAAGGAAGTCCTGTCCTTCCCCTGCCCCCATTTATTTATTTATCCAATTGTTTATTTATATTACCATGGACCCATGGATTCTTATTTTATTCTATGGTTTATAACAAACACACACACACTTACTCACTGACTCATCAAATATTTACGGTGCTTCTAGCACATGTCAAACACTCTTCTGGACTTTTGGATTTCGCTGTTGAGCATGATGTCTTGGCCAAGACAGCTTTTACTCTCCTTGGAGAAATGTCCCCTCCTCCCTGAGCTGGCACAGGCATCTCCCTTGTCTGTGTCCCATGCAAGTGCTTGCATGGGTCCATGCACTCAGTCATCTCCCTGTTTCTGAATCTCTCTGGCTGGCCCAGAGGACCCTGAGGGCAGGGGCCCACACTGTGCATCTCGAAGACACAGCACTGATCTTCGAAGACACTCAGCTCTTGCTTGGGCCTGGGTGAGCTAGTGAGGGAAGGGGTAAAGGAATGAACAAACATTGCTAGTGCTCAGATGCAAATCATAATATTAGAACATTGTCTAAGAAGTTCAAAGTTTAACCTTTGTCCTTGAGAGGCTGCCAGCTGTCTGTTATATTGGTTTTCTATCCAGACTGGATATAGAAGAAAAAGGAAAGAATTCAATATGCCTCCGAGATTTCTGGCTATGAGCCATTGGTAGAAGGAGGTGCACACACTTGGGCTGGGGATCCGTGTGGAGAAGATCTGTGGGTTTGGCAGTGTTGAGCTGAAGAGGAGCCCCCGGGGCACTCAGGTGGGAGGTCTAAGAGGCAGCTGCAGACCTGGGCTTGAGATCCCCAGAGAGGATAGGGTGGGGTTGGGGGGATGGTGACACTTGGGAAGTCATGGGCCTCTGTGGGGAGGAGTAAGCCATGGGGAGCATGGGCATGAGTAGAGGGAGGAAGGAAGAGGGCAGGGAGCAAAAGAACCTATGGCAACACCAGTGGTGACACCTTGAAGCCTGAGGAAGAGGCTGAGAAGACTTTTAAGGAGAGAATGGTCAACAGAGCCAAGAAGAGCAGCAAGAGTCCCCAAGATAGAGGCTGACATGGGCCAGGACCTAGGTGGGGCGGGGAAGTTAGGGGGCGGGAGGCCTATTTCAGAGACTGAAATGGGATGATGGAGAGGTGGAGTAGGTGGAAGGGAAACTTATTCCCTGAGGTAACTTGAATGCCGACAGGACAGAGACCTGGGGATACCTTGGTGGAAGCAGAGGATCAACTGATTAATTCTTTAAAGGGCATGGAGGGTCTCGAGTATGTTCACACAACAGAAAAGACTGGGCCAGGCCGGGCACGGTGGCTCAAGCCTGTAATCCCAGCACTTTGGGAGGCCGAGGCAGGCAGATCACCTGAGGTCAGGAGTTCAAGACCAGCCTGGCCAACGTGGCAAAACCCCGTCTCTACTAAAAATATAAAAATTAGCCGGGTGTGGTGGTGTGTGCCTGTAATCCCAGCTACTTGGGAGGCTGAGGCAGGAGAATCACTTAAACTCAGGAAGCGTGGAGGTTGCAGTGAGCCAAGATCATGCCATTGCTCTCCAGCCTGGGCGACAAGAGCAAGACTCTGTCTCAAAAAAAAATAAAAATAAAATAAAATAAAAAAGACAAGACAAGACTGTGCCAGTAGAAAAGAAGTGTCCTGGTAATGGATGGAATCATGATCAGCAGGAGGCTAAAGACACAGGAGGAGAAAGGGTTCAGGGCCTGGATGGCAGGGACATTGGACAGGGAGGGCCCCGCCTTCCTATGAGACTCGAGGGAAGAGCAGGGTGAGCTAGGTGCAGAAGGGGTTGAAGGGGGAGGGGCAGGGGCGGGAAGCCAGGGCCACCTCCTTTGAAGTCCTCCATGTTTCCATGTGAGGAGGAGAGGATGTCACCTGCAGGGAGCAGGAGTGGCAGGCCACAGGCCTTGGATCCCTTCATTGCTGAATGGCTTCCAGAGACATCACGGATGCCTGACCCCACAGCTCCCAGCAGGCTGCAGGAGAGAGAAGAGGGGTGGGTGGGGTGGGAGGAAGAGCTAGAGGGAAGGAAGTTAGAGTAAGAGAGCAGCTGAAGGGCTGACTTGTGGTCTAGGGAGGGACCCGGGAAGCAAACCCAGGGGAGCCAGGGAGGGAGCTGGAATAACGGGGCTCTGGCCAGCAAGTGGGAGGATGGAGCGGGGTGGGGGGAAGGTGTAGGAGGAGCAGCGGGTGATGACAAGATCTGGGTGTGGCTGTGGGTGTGAGTGGCTGGGTTTGCCAGAGCCTGCGGGGGTTTAGGAAGTGAAGGGGGCATTCCAGGACACCCGAGGGGGGGGCCCACATTGGAGGCCTCAGCTAAGGCCAGCCAAAACAGTGTCCAGTGTGTCCAAAGACAGATCGTGCCCCCACCCTGGGGCATGTGAGCAAAGGAAGAGGACGGGAGAGCGATGGGTGGGAAGGGGTGGGCCCACAGAGGAAGGGAGGAGAAAGAGAGGAAGGGCCAGGGGACAGGCACAAGGGGTGGGGACGGACCTATGTTGCGTCAGTGGGGACGCTGCTTCAGAGAAGCAACACGGCTGCCTGGCCTGCGGTGACTTGGAGCCTCGCCTCCCAAATGTGAACTCTGCATGCACCTCTTCTAAAGGCAAAGGATTCTCTGGGAGTCCCAGTTTTTTGTTTGTTTGTTTTGTTTTGTTTTGTTTTTGAGACGGAGTCTCACTCCCTCACCCAGGCAGAAGTGCAGTGGTGCCATCTTGGCTTACTGCTATCTCTGCCTCCCAGGTTCAGGCAATTCTCCTGTCTCAGCCTCCCAAGTAGCTAGGACTACAGGCACCCACCACCACGCCTGGCCAATTTTTGTGTTTTTAGTAAAGATGGGGTTTCACCATGTTGTCCAGGCTGGTCTCAAACTCCTGACCTCAGGTGATCTGTCCCCCTGCAGCCTCCCAAAGTGCTGGAATTATAGGTCTCAGGTGAGCTACCGCTTCTGGTCCCCAGTGTTAAAGGGTAAAAGGGTTAAATTCAGTACAAGCGCTTCAGGCTCTTCAACTCCTGTGAAACCTATGCACTTGTGTCCAACTTTTATACCCAGCAAGAGGCTGATAATGGAATTTTGCTGAAACAAAATCATTGTTTTCATCACGGCTATCATCCAATCTACTGGAGTCCAGTTTCTTTTTACTTTGGCCTCTTGCCCTTTGTCCTTATGACAATTCAGATTCTCCTGCCACTGGATTCTGTCTGATCTGCTTTGAAACCTTTGATCATGTGGGATGTGTCAGTGGCACCTGGTTTCTACCTGACGGGGTATAGCTTGTGTGTTCTGGAGGTGCTGGTGACTGGCAGCTCTTAGCGGAACTTCTCACTTGTGGATTCACCCTTCCTGAAGAGTACCACCTTGCCCAAGGTCACACCCCCTTCCAGGGTCCACCCACCCCCAGTGATGGTCGGTGTCGAGTATTGATATGATTTGGCTGTGTCCCTACCCAAATCTCATCTTGAACTGTAATTCCCATAATCCCCAAGTGTCATGGGAGGGACCCACTGGGAGGTAATTGAATCATGGGGGCGGTTACCCCATGCTGCTGTTCTTGTGATTGTGAGTGAGTTCTCACGAGATCTGATGGTTTTATAAGGGGCTCTTGCCCACCTTTTGCTCAGCACTTCTCCTTGCTGCTGCCATGAGAAAGGCATGTTTGCTTTCCCTTCCACCATGATTTTAAGTTTCCTGAGGTCTCCCCAACCATGCTGAACTGTGAGTCAATTAAACCTCTTTCCTTTATAAATTACCCAGCCTCAGGTATGTCTTTTTTTAGTAGCGTAAGAATGGACTAATACAGGTATAAAGCCCCAACCACCTCCCTCAATGTGAGATGACTCTGAAGGGTTGCCCCAGCTCAGGAGCCCCTGTGTGGGGTTGGCTGAGGCCTTTGTTGCAACTGCGTCACAGTTCAACTTCTCTCTGCTGGGTTCAGCTGCCTTCCCTCCCCGAAAGGTGTTGATCCTTAGAGCATTCCCCAGTAAACTTCCTGTATGCAAGCTGCATCTTGGAGTCTGATTCTTTCTACAGTTCTTAGACTTAGTGCATAAAAATGCAAGGCGCCCAGTTAAATTTGAATTTCAGATAAACAATGAATAACTTTGTGGTATGAGTATGCTCCAAATACTATACAAGACAGTATACTAAAAATTATGTCCTGTTTTTCGGAAATTTAAATTTAACTGGGCATCTCACATTTTATCTGGCAACCCTACTTCTTAGGGAGACCAAGCTGGGTCATGAAATGATCCTTCATGGCCCTCATAGTCTGTGGAAGAGGAGCCCTGTGGTTTCTATGGCAGTGAAAGAGCACAAAGGTTATCAGAGGCACGAGCACCAGGGACACTTCAAGATCAATGGAACATCCCATCTGGAGAATGGGTTGAGGACCAGTATTACTGGTGGGGCTGAATTATTCTCAGTGGTGGAGGTGAAACTGAAGAGCTCTCCAAGGAGAAAGCTCCCACACTGCCCATGTGAAGGCAACCACCTCTGGTGAGGCCGCCAGGAGAGCAGAGCATGAGCACCGAGGGGCCAAATCATGGCCCCACCATGACAGTCATGAGGGTAGACTGCCTGCTTCCTGCCCAGGAGTTGGGGAGCCCACTCTTACTGAAGAGGGGACTCAAAGCCAAATCGCACCCACTCCTTTGCTCAAAGCAGTTATAGCCCTTTTCAGTGGTAAGGACTGAGCTTTCAGTGCTGAAATAAATCTGTTTTAGTAACCAAGAATGATGAATAATTATAGAGTCAAGTCAAAATGGTGTGATGAAGGGACCTTAGTTGGCCTTTAGTAAGAAAAATGTTTCAACATGACATTATCAAGGGACAGTTATTGGAAGGAATAAAACCACTTTATGCTTATGTCCAATTTATTGAGAGTATAACTCTTAATAAATAAGTTACAATTATTATTATCATGTCAAAGGGGTTTTAGGCCTGAGAAACTAAGTTTTCTAATATCCTAAGCAAATATGCCTGCTAGTAACGCTTACCAGAGGTAAAGGAGAAAAGATCATAACTTGGAAAAGACCTCGGTCCTTACTCCTTGGCCAGGCCACCCCTTCTTCCTGCCCTCTCAGCCTGTTCCTACTGCACTAGCACTGGGAGTCAGGGAGGGGAGTGGCTTTTGGATAAAAAATGTACTCAGGTCTTCCTAAAGAGCTTGCCTCACCCTGTTACTTCTTCAAATTCTTCCCACCCACACCCAGCTCTGCAAGTCACTGCCAGCGTGGCTCTCTTGGGGACATTGGTGACCTGGTTGGTTCATGCCCTTTGTACTGGTTCGACTCTTCCTTGACCACTTGGCAGTGCCTGAAGCAGCTGCCTGCCCACTTCTTCTGATGCTCCTCCTGTGGGGGGACAGGACCTCCTGCCTCTCCCAATACCCACTTTCTCTGTTGATTATCTACCTCCTCTTTCCACCTTGGGTAAGGTACTTATTCCCCAGAATGCCATTCTCAGTTTCCTTTCATTATTTGTGTTTTTCTGTGTGATACTTTATTTTTAATACACTTTTTGCATATCAGCTTTATTTCAATGTAACTTACCTACCATAAAATTCATTTTTTTAAAGTGTTTGATTCAGCAGCTTTTAATAAATTCACACAGCTGTGCAACTACTGTGGCTGTGGGTGTGAGTGACTGGGTTTGCGGAGCCAGGGTGGGTGTAGAAAGTGAAGGGTGCATCCCAGGTCACCTGAGGGGGCAGCCCCGCCTCCGCCTTGGCTGAGATTGGCCAAAATAGTGTGCAGTGTATGTGAAGACAGATTCTGCCCTCAGCCCTCAGGTGGCATCATAGCGCTTGTGTGCAAGTAACACTTACTTTACTTAACAATGGTCCCAGAGCTCAAGAATACTGTGCCTAATTTATAAATTCAACTTTATCATAAATATGTATGTATAGAAAAAAAAATAGTAATACAGGATTAGGTACTATCCATGGTTCCAGGCTTCACTCGGTGTCTTGAAATGTATCCCCTCTGGATAAAAGGGGACTACTATATATTTTACTTCTCTTTTGAGGGTTTTTTTTTTTTTTTTTTTTTTGAGACAGGGTCTTGCTCTCCCATCCAGTCTGGAGTGCAGTGGTGCAATCTCAGCTCACTGCAACCTCCACCTCCCAGATTCAATCAATTCTCCTGCCACAGCCTCCCGAGTAGGTGGGACCACAGGTGCGCCCTACAATGCCCAGCTAATTTTTGTATGTTTAGTAGAGACAGGGTTTCACCATGTTACCCAAGCTGGTCTCAAACTCCTGCCCTCAAATGATCTGTCTGCCTCGGCCTCCCAGAGTGCTGGGATTACAGGCCTGAGCCCCTATACCCAGCCTGTTTTGAATTTTGAATCTGTGGGTGGTGATGAGCCTAGCTGAAATTCAAGAGTTCCAGTCTAATGAGAGAAGAGAACAGATGCTTAGGACAACTAGCAGACTCTACTACCATAATAATTCAAAGGCAAAACTCTGTCTCTCGCTGTACCAGTCAGGGTCCAGCCAGGCAAACAGAATCTGTAGGACACATACTCTCAAACCCACGCATCCCTAGGAATTGATCGTGAGGAACTGTCTGGCTAAGAACATCAGAAATCTTTAGGGCAGGCTTCAAGAAGGCAAGATCAGAAGCAGGCAGGGCTCCACAGACACAAGCAGAAGCTCATGTCTGGAGAAAGCTGAAGCTGTCTTTAAAAGCTTTGCAAGTTATGCCCATCCAGGGTAGTCTCCGTAACTTAACACCAGCTGATCAGGGGCTTCAAGCACACCTGTGAAGTTCCTTCACAGCAGCATCTGTATGAGTGTTTGAGTAACCGGGAAGAAGGGTGTGTGTACTACACAGGGCTACTGCTTCTTTTCTGTCCTCGTCCTCACAGTCTCCTGAAAGCATGTCTTTTATGGCCCACCCTGTCTGAAAACATACAGGAGAAGGAATTCTAAGAAATGCAATTCAGTACAGTAGTGTATCACAAAGCCATCACACCTGTGGTCCCAAATTGAGAAGTCCCATAAAAGTCCCTAGTTGGCCCAACTCAAGTCATATGACCAGCCCAAGTTCAACCACTGTTGCCAGGGGAAGGGGTAGAAAGATTGGGCTGAAACATGTGACCGTCTCATGACTAGAAGGGGGAGGATACCATGATGGGTGGCCCCATAGCAGCACCTGATTGGGATGGGGAAGGAGGAGAACCCCAAAAGAATTGGGGATACTGAAAACCTAACACAACCTATATCGTCATCTTGGATGCCCCATAGGACTGAGCACCATGCTTAGTGCTTAGAAGGCCTTCAGAAAGCACAGCTGGCAACTCAGGTAAGAAATCAGGTAAGACCTATGGATTATATTAGCTCGACCATTTGTCCACTCACTGCCATTGGCTGGACCCGGCTGAGACCCAAGAGAAGAGCAGTCCTGGAGGTTCCCACTGACACTTTCGTTCCTGCACATCAGGAATGGCTTCTCAGCAGCCAGTACCTTTTCCAATGTTCAGAAACAGTTGTTACTTGCCAAGACATGTTACATATCTCCACCGCAGACTGCTGCTCGTTCACACTCAGTTTCCTCTGGAAATCTCTGGCAAACACCATCTGGCTGCAGCGGGGGACTGAGCCCTGGTCTTTTGTTGCTCCACGGCCTCCTACTCAGGGGATTTCACCCCTCCTCATGGCCCCCAAGGAGAAGGCCCTCCAGGTCTGTGGGCCCCATTTGGCAAAGGTGGCCAGTGTGTGCCCCGAGTTCCAGTGGCATCATCCCCTTGGTGAATCTGGGTTGGGGAAATGGTGCTTAACTGTTAACCCATCAAGGTTTCATGATCCTTTTCATCTGTGCAGTTCCAGCAGGGAGAGGAGCTGTCACTGTGTATTAGCCTGGTCTCATCCTCCACGATGTTGTCAACTCCCTGGCAGGAGAAGCGATGTTGCATCCTGCCTGTACGTTTCCTCCATGCCTAGGACAGTAGTTTGATTTTAAAGGGCACCAGGTAAATGTTTGCTGATGAATATTAAACGAAGGAGGAGATAATTTTCCAGCCATCATGGGAGGAGGTCAGGAGGGGCTGGACTCCACTTCCCTTCAATCAGAGTCAATAACTGACCTAAAGTTCTAGCCTGCAATGCGCGGTACTCACGCAAGGTGGGTTGGTGGTGCTAGTGGCATGACTTCTCCCGTTGGATGTTCTTTGCAAGCCCCCTGTCCTTTTCTTTTGATGTACTTACTGGAGGAGTTTGTAATTACTTATAACACAGGCCTTTCATTCTACCTCTCTCTCCTCCTGAACTATAAATTCTGTAGGAATCGGGACAGGGCCTCCTCACCTGGCCCACAGCAGGCACTCAGTAAAGAAGTGATGAATGAATGAACACATTCTTCATGTCATCTGGTGAGCATATTTAATTAAAAATATCAGTGCTTTCTAGGAAGACAAATGAGCTCTGCCACAATCTTTTTCATTTGAAATTCTAGTTCTGATTCTGACTTTAAACTGGTGGTGTTTATTGAGTACTTGCTATGTGCCAGGCATTGTTCTACACTTTTCACTTGTATACTTAAAAAAAAAAAATCCTCCTGGCTGCATTTGGAGTACACAGTAAAGAACAAAACACCCTCACAGCATCCCTGCTGGAATGCTCACTTTACAGCTGAGGAAACAGAAGCGCAATGAGCTCAAGTACTTGCCCGAGGCCATGCCGCTGGTAAGAGGTGGAAACACCTAAGAATGAAACTGATCTGCCCCTTCCTTTGTGTCTAGACCAACGATGCAATAAAGTAAGTCTACCAACTCACAGCAAGGCCATGGGTAGAGGTCTTGAAAGGCACCATGGAGCCCAGAACTGAGCTGACTCTTCAAACTCATCACTCTGATATTTCACTTCCTGTATGAACCACCCAGCAACATTCCTAAACTCCCCCTTTCTTAAAAAAAAAAAGTTCTACATATACTTGCCAAATGACCCAGCAATCCCACTAATGGGTGTTTACCCCCAAATAAATGAAAACATATGTCCTCACAAAGTTCACAGCAGCTTTATTATTAATAACTAAAAACTGGAAACAATCTAAACATCCATCTACTGGTGAAAGGATATTCAAATTGCAGCACGCCCATATAAGGAAATACGACTCAACAGCAAAAAGAAATCAGCTGCTGATACGTGCAGCAATGTGGATGAGCCTCAAAGGCGTCCCCTGTGTGAAACAAGCCAGACACAAGAGACTCTACAAAGTATGTGCTTCCATTTATATGATATTCTGGGAAAGGTAAACTACAGGGCCAGAAAACAGATCAACGGTTGCCAGGGGCTGGAGGTTGCAGGGTGGAAGGTTCATTGCAAAGGGTCACAGGAAGCTTTTTTTCTTCCTTAGGACAGGATCTTGTTATGTTTCCCAGGCTGGTCTTGAACTCCTGGCCTCAAGCGATCCTCTCCCTTCGGCCTCCCAAAATGATGGGATTACGGGCATGAGCCATGGCTCCTGGCCAGGGAAACTTTTTTACGGGGTGGAGAGAAGGGGCTGAAAATTTGATTGCAGTGGTGGCACTATATTTGTTGCCAAATTGTACACTAAAAAGGATGAATTTTATTACATTTATGTTAGACCTCAGTAAACCTGATTCTTGTTAAAAGTGATTTTTAAAATCTTTTATTCCAATGTATAAAATTGGTTCTTCTATTCCTTTCCTTATAAATCCAAGCAATAGTTTCATTCTTTAAAAATGCATAATGTAAAAATAGCATTAGGAAAGCTGCCTTGAAATATGGATACTAAATGCATCCCACTGGGCAACTTCAGCAAACCGCTGGGTCTTCCACCACAGTTAAAATAGCTCCTTCTGTCCCCGGGGCAGGAGTGGCTTAAGAAAGCATTTAATCCAGGAGTGCGTGTCTGGAGCTTTGTGTTAATCAGATTCCATATGACTGAATGACCTTTGTTTTCCCTCTGGTGGAATCGTGAACATTTGGGAAAACCGGTTTACTTTTAGTGAGTGTTGCAGGGTGCAAATGAAACTGTATTCAACCTAGGATTCGACTGGGAGAAAAACAGGAGAAAGGCCACAGGATTGGTGCAAGGACAGCAGGTCAGTGTCAGGGGCTAGGTGACTGGGGAGAAAGTTTGCTGTCCCCTCCGAGTGTCCTCCCCCAAACCTCAGCCTCCCCTCTTGGGAACCCATGCCATGGCCCCGGGCAACAGAGGCAGCAACACAAATAAATAGAACTGTTTCATTAAAACCTCCTCCAGACAAGGCCAGCTCTGGATGCAGTCTTCTGTGACCTCTGGGAGAGGAGGTGGTGTGTTAAAGACAGGATTACCCCTGAGGCCAGTCTCTGCAGCGGGACAGGGACAGGGCAGCCAGGGCAGCTTCCAGCTGGAGGGGGATGGCAGGCCTCAGCAGCACCAGCAGCTTCCCAACGAGAGGAAGCAGCTGCAGCTGGTGCAGGCAGGAGCCTGGTGCGTACCCGGAGGTAGCAAGCTCACTCAAACCCCTGGGCCATATGATGAGCTGGGGGAAAGCTGAGGCAGCCTGGGATTCCTGCAAAGTGGGTAGGTCCAGAGTCACACAAAAAACTGCTTTCTTACTGTGATATGTATCCCTCCAGCTGGTGTGTGGCTGGGGATGGCACAGACCACAGGCACAACTTTCAAGCAACTGGATTCTGTGCTGCAAAACATGTGCAGCCACGTGACACCTCCCATCCTCCAAAATTCCTACCTGCATTACATACAAATCTCTTTAAAGATTTCTGTGTATGTCTTTCTGCCTCGGCATGCATTTCCCGGGAGCTCTGGTGCATAGCAACTGAATTAGCATCCAGGCCTGCTTAATTAATAAAATGAACCCTGCATACATCTGCAATCCTTCCAAACAATTTCAGCATTTCTCTCATTTCTACATGGAATTCAGCCTGTTAGCACAAAAAACCATGGTGCACCAAATGCTTGTTTTAGCCTTTGAGAGAAAAATTCTTTAAAATACAGGTTGTTTCAGCTGAGACCTTTCAGGAGTTTCTTCTTCTGAACTGTGCTCACTCTGCCTGGTATCTGGGAAACCCCAGGCCTAGCACAAAATAGAGGCCTAATATTTGCTGAATAAACTGTGACCTTGGGTCTGTTGCTTAATCTCTCCCCGAGCCTTAATTTTGCCATCTTTAAATAAAGAGAATAATACCACTCCTGTAGGACTGAAGTGAAGATAGACACAATATATGTAAAACATGCAATACATTGTAGCTGTGAAGACATTTAACACTTTACATGTCAAAAACCACTGAAAAGGAATAGAGACCTGCCTGTTCATCCCAGACCTGCCACCAAATTGTTGGTTGACCTTCAGAACATCCCCAGTCTTTCTATCTTGTTGTAGAGACACTGACACCGGTGCCTTCAGGATTTTTCTCTAACATTACATGAGATTATCCAGGTTGAAAAGCAGGTTGAAAAGTAGGAATTGTTATTCAATTTCTGTAGCTCTGGGATCAGTGTGCTTCCTCCATAGTTAAACTTTTCTTGCTCTGGGAACTGACCCTTTTTAGCTATCAAATTGATCCATGTTTTTGTAAGAGCTCACCTTGGTCCATCTATACATTTCATCTCCACCTGAGTCCAGCGCCAGCACGCCAAGCCCTGCCGGGGTCTCACAGCCCTCCTGAGAAACACAAACATGCCCATGTTCATAAATAAACACTGTTGTCCTTCTTGTTTTTTTTTTCCTAGGAATTGCTACACACGCGTTCCCTTTTCTGCACCTCATTCTGTGGAGGCAGGGCTGTATTTATTTATTTATTTTGCTCGTCCATTCTCGTTGAAGGCTGTTTCCCTCTCGTCATCTTTTGGAGCTGTCACCCTTTTAGATCATTCTTATTAAGCATTAACTTGGTGAATGGATGAGCATCAATTGGGAACAGCTCTGGGATATTACAAAACCTAAAGCAGTCAGTGCAAACATCTGCAAAATTTGGCAATCCGCTGTGGTTTCAATGAGCTAGGGGCCAAGTCCTTGACAGGCCTTGAGGTCCTTAGAGAACGCTGCACAGGAAAGATTTATTTGGGGAAAGGGTAAGAAATGTCACTTTGCACTTCAGGTATGAGGTGGAGGCGGTCAGCGTTTGCAAGCATGAGTCACTGTCTAATCTTAGCCTTCATGGGTGTTGGCTAAGCTGCCCTCACCCCATTCCAACAAGTCCTTGTAATGGCTTTGAAAAAAGCTTAAAATCCAGGATCACTTCTGGAAGGAGATTTGAGGAGCAGGTGCCATTTCTGGGCTGGGCTCCCTAAACCTCTGGGTTCCAGAGCCTGTCCTCCCACCACCTGGGTGCTAACAGGAGCTGGCATCCCACTCTGCACAATCGAGTCTCTCTCAGGCCAACCAACGCTCTGGGCTCCAGCTTCGGCACCTCTTCTGAGGCGACTGGCCAGCTTGGGCTGTCGAAGGTGGGAGGCCCTGACGTACACCACCAGCCTGCTTCCCCAGCCAGCAGCCACCGAGGCCTCCTGTGCCCACTGACGAGCAGTGACATTTCAGCGAGTGAGCCGGCTGAGCCTCCTCCTGGAGTCCCCAGCAGTGCGACGGACACTCGCCTGTTTCCAGAGCATGACTTTGCTTCTTGCTGCCTCACATCCTCGTTCAGCGCAGGGAGAGCAAGCAGGCCCCTTTCCCAGCAATTCCTGGATTCTCCACAGAAACTCCACAGTGATGCTGCTTGGGTTTCATGAAGGGGATGCTGGTATTTGGACCTTTCTTCTTTCCTTGGGCTTTTAAGGCAATGTCTCATGCTTCTAAGATCATTTTCCTCTGAAGGTTGGACCTCGAGATATTGGATCCCCATTTATGATCATGGATAAAACATTCCCTCCAGTTTCGGAGTATGTACTTCAGAGCTGAGGAATGTTTTCTGTACTTTATAAAATCCCATATGCGTTGAATAGCTAATATTTAGCCATCACTACAGGGCCACATGGTGACTTTCCCAGGCTCTAGGCAATTTTGCTTTCATGGGCTTCTTCCTCTGTTCATTAAATAAATACATATTTGTATTTGTAAGGGGTGCCAGTGCAATTTTTTTACATGGATATATTGCCATAGTAGTGAAGTCTGGACTCGGTACATCTATCACATCAGTACATTGTACCCATTCAATAGATATTGTTTTTATGACTGTGTTGATGTAAGACAAATATAATTCAAGGTGGGTTTATTATTATTATTGTATTATATTCATCATTTTCTTCTGATTTTAATGAAAAATAAAAATCACTTTTTGTTTTGTTTTTGTTTCTTTTGAGACGGAGTCTTGCTCTGTCGCACAGGCTGGAGTGCAGTGGTGCAATCTCGGCTCACTGCAAGCTCTGCCTCCTGGGTTGAAGAGATTCTCCTGCTTCAGCCTCCCGAGTAGCTGGGACTACAGGCATGTGCCACCACACCTGGTTAATTTTTGTATGTAAAATAGAAAACACTTTTGGGGGCCCTAAAAGTGTCGTGGGTCCTGGGCACTTTTTCCACTGAGTCTGTGGGGTGAGTCAGCCCCTCATAGAGGCTGCCCGTAGTCTTGGATTTGGTCTTGCAGCCTCACCAGGAGCCCAGAGGTTCTCAGTACCTGCACTGCAGCACCAAGCTGGTTGCAGTTTTCTATTCCAATTAGCAATGTCCCATGGCTAGGGTTCGTGTCTGATTTATCTTTGAATCCCATCCTCACTTCTATACCTTCTGTAGATATTCAACAAAAGTTTATGGAATTAAATTGAAGTTGTAAGATAAAATTTCACAGCCACATCCCAGGAAGGTTTGGGGAGTCAGCTAATGACACTAACTAGGGACCACACACACACAGTGCTGTGAGATCATCCAGAAGACAAACGATGGTGCTGGTTCCTTCACAACCACGTGGTGGAGACACACCAGGGGAAAAGCCTTCTGCTTAGGCCACGGATCTGGAGCCATCAGCCTTTCCTTGACCCCCAACTGCAAGTTCCTTCATCTTTGTTTTTCGTTTTTTGCTTGTGAATTAAGGTGATAATAATAACAGCAACCTTGTTAAAAAGAGGATGGATGTGAAGATATTAGGACACCACGTGGGACACAGGGAATATTCAAGATGTTCGTTCACTATTTTCAGTAGTATAATCTTGTCCTGTATCCGTGTTGAATTATCACCTACATCTTAATGGCTATATTTCCAGAAATTTCTGCAATCAGCTAATATAGTGTGTGTTCAAAATTGAACTCCTTTTCTTATATTGAAACACATAAGATGTGTCCTTTTCGCCCATGCTGTAAGCTGTTTGAGGGCTGAGGCTTTGCCTCTTGTTTTTGTTCTCTCAGAGCCTAGTAAATTCCATTTATGGGGGCAGGTGTGACACAGATACACCATGAGGCTCCCAAGGGACTGTAGCCTGAAGGAAGTTACGTGGTGGATTTAACCACAGAAGTGAAGTGGTGTTTGGGCTCGTGGCTGATGGGTTTAGCTCAAAATTCTATGGATAGAGGCTTTCCCACCAAGCTATAGCACATCTACCCCTTTGCTGCCTCGGGGACTTGCCGTAAAGAGAGACAGGCGCAGGCTGGGGCAGCGGATGTAAATCTGGAAGCAAACTTTCTGCAGCACCTATTGGAGCCACACACAAACTGTTCTATGAGCAAACTTGGAACTTCTGCAGAAATAAAAACTATGGACATCTTGGTATGGTAGAATAACATTTTTGAGATTTTATTGGAAATAGTATTAACTGGTTTTGAAAATCTCTCCTGGTAAATCTTCCTTCTTTTCTCTCACCTGCTCTGCTTTGCCTCAGGGTGAGACAGCGCAGTTGTGAAAATCTAGAAGGCAGAGGGGAGCTGCCTCTACCTTGGCTTCCCGAAGCCTCGACCCACTAATCTATCGTCAGGTGCCTCCAAGGCAAACCGGAAAGTACAGGAAGTTTCTCTCAGGGAAAAACCTCAAGAATGGAAAAGAACTTCCTCCACTGGTGTCCAGAAAAAACATGCTCCTCAAGACTGGGAATTAAATCCCAGGGAAGCTGGCTGAGGGGGATCCTGAACATTTTCCTGGACAGAGTCCTGAGAAGTCAAGACCCCAGAGAGGGTTTGCAGGTGGTGCTGAGCCTCATGGGAGCAGCAGAAAGAACATCACCTCTGCATCTCAGCGCAGGGCAAAGAGAGCCTCATGCCTGTGGACAGGCTCAGCAGATGCCCCGGGGGGGCCTCCATGGACACATGACTCAGGGACCACATTTCCTCCAACCTCCTTGCCACAACACTAGTCAAGTTCCTGCAGCTACAACATCACCCTGGGAAAAATGGGGATTGGAATCCCTGGTTAAATGGAAATGTGTGTCTTTCACTCAGGTAGAGTAGCACCTTGAAACAGAAATTAACTTACAGAAAAGAATGAGAAAAGTCCTATTTCTAACACTATGGAATTTGTGGTTGACACTCATTTTGGCCACAATAACGAAGACCCATGCTAAAGATGTGAGCCCCAGCAGAGACAAGCCCTCCGGATGGCCAATGGCCTGGGACCGGAAGAGGACATAGTATCTCCGCGGATGACAGAAGAGTCCTTTTGATCACACTGCCTAAGTCTCTTGTGAACAAGAATAAGAACTTGCAAAAACTCCTGTAGTAAATGATAGAGATGTACTTCTGTTTCCAAAGTACCAATCATTTCAAACAAATTCTCTTGGCAGCTTGATAAAGATTTGAGTTAAAGAAGCCCTCCAAGATTGCTTTATCTATAACAGTCAGGACTGGGTGAACGCTACCTGGCTACTACAGTCAAGATTTTGGGGCCCAATGTAGGTACAACCAAATGAGCAGTCTCTCTATGTGATGAAGAATGCTGCCCCAGCCTGGCTTATTTCTGATTCATTTTGTTGCTGG
Source organism: Pan troglodytes (assembly GCF_028858775.2). NCBI lineage: Eukaryota > Metazoa > Chordata > Mammalia > Primates > Hominidae > Pan > Pan troglodytes. The sequence continues at coordinate 34,837,989 of NC_072412.2, forward strand.
GCACATACCAGGTGCTGAGTAAATACCCACTGAATGAATGAATGAATGAAGCCTTTTTGATTGCCCTGGGCCAATGAAGTCTGAGCCTCTCTGGAGCCCTTTGTTGCTCTGGGGCAGTAGAACTGCTTCTCGATTGGCAGGGCCTCATGCAGCCAAGCTACTGTTGATGATTCTGGCCCAGGTATACTCAGACGTTACAGAGGACTGGCTGGATGACGTCCTTCTGGGCTGAGTCAGACAGTGCCTCATTTTATAAATGACTGGAGTACAGGTATATCCCCAGCACAATGCCCGGCTCATGTTAGGCGCTAAACAAATCTTTGATGAATTAAATGGTCATGTGCTAAAATCATGCCAGATGAACCTGATGGCTGAATGAATGAATGAATGAATGCAGAAAAAACTTCGCATCCGTCAAGGGGCAGTAGGTTCGCAACCTCTGATCTGGGCTACTTTTCACAAGGTGTTTTACATTTTTAAAAACTCCCATTTCTGAAGTTTTTTAATTTCCAGTGGGAAACTCTATGTCAAGCAAGCCAGCGTGGCTAGGACTCCCAGGTGCTCAGGCCAGAGCACAGGCTGGTTCCCCGGCGCGGGGCAGTCCTCTGCTCCACCATGAACTAAGGTGCAAAAAGTGGGATGGTGAGGAGATGGGAGGAGTCTCTGATTATGCTTAAGAGATGCCTGAGGGTCGGAGAAGAATCCCGGAGCTCAGCAAACAAAATGCAGCCTAGCAGATAATGCAGGCTGAGTTGGCTGCTCCTTCAAGTTCGTTGGGGGGCTGGAAGAGGGATCCCGTTGGTCTTCCGGTCCAGTCCCTGGGGACTGGGATGATGCACGGGTGCCCCCTGGTGGTCTTCTCACCAAACTGCAGGCTCTGAATGCAGGGGGGTCTCTGGCTGGGGAGTGGCCCGCCCACCCAGAGGACCAGCATCACCTGTTAGGGAAAGAAAAGAATCAATCAGGGGCAGAGGAGCCAGAGCGCCTTAATTAAGTGCCTGACATTGTGGAATGTCTTCTTAGTAAGCCTATGCCCGGTTAGTCTATGTGGATTGATTTTGTGATTACATCTTGAAGTCCGGCCGCCAGGAGCCTTGATAAAATCTTTACATCTACATTAATCAGGAAAACCAGGTAGACCCCTCGGAGTACTTTCCAGATGTGTCCGGCAGATGAAGGCCTCCACGAAGATCAGTGTTCTCGGGGTCGTCATGAATTGTCAGATCCAGTAGCCAAAAGGGCCTGAGCAGCAAGAGTGGGGGAAGGAGATCAGGGGTGGGGCTGGCGTGGACATTTGGAGACCTTGCTGAGAACCCAGCAAAGCCAGGCTCTGTGGAGTGGCCACAGGCCTTCATCCCTGAGCTTTCAGCAGAGGGACACCCCCTCTCTCGAGAGTGGAGAGATGGGGTCCACACGCAGGCCACTGCCAGCTAACACTGAAGAGTCTTCAGGATTCTCCCAGAGAACTGGGAATTATTTCACATATTAGAACTTATCCTTAGGGGGAAAACCAAGGCTCTTTTCATCCCCATATGCAGACGAATCATCCCATGAAGTAATACGTCTTTTAAACATGTATGTACCAGGTTATGTGTTAACATGATATATTTAACCAAAGGGATGTTAGAAAGCAGGGAATTGCATGGTTCACAGGTGGATAAGACATGTAGGTAGATGATGTCTCTCACCAAAAACCACTTGGATTCAGGATAATAATGATAACCAAGAGTGGTGGCCTATAGTCCCAGCTACTCGGGAGGCTGAGGTAGGAGCATCCCTTCAGCCCAGAAGTTCAAAACCAGCTGAGCAACGTAGACAGACCGTATCTTGGAAAGGAAAAAAAAAAAAACACACACAACAACAACAACAACAAAAAACCCAAAAACGATTTCATACATTGGGTCCTCTTCAAGAATCTGGAGAAGGAAACACTTAATCCAGAGCCCAAACGATCATAGAGTTTGAACTGTTTCATCATAAAATTACAGCTTATGCCCCTATGGGTTCTTTTGTTTGTGCCTCTACAAGTGACTAAAACAGCTGTTTAAATATTGTGGATGCTTATTTTTGCAAAGGCAAAAAGCATGAGTTAAGCGTGCTCCACTTACAATAATCACACACCCATTCAACGGGTGACAAAGCTGAGGCTCTTAGGATGTTGCTGTGTGTTTCACGATAACTGCAATGAGGAAGGACAAAGTGAATCTAGCGTCCCTACATCCTTTCACAGGGAGAATGCTTCCCTGGTGCCCCCTGAATGCACAGCCACAGCAAGCATACTTTCTTCTGGCTTCTTGGAAAAGACAGGCCGCGAGAAGTGATTTCTGAGAAAAGCAATACCCCTCAATGAAAAACTGGTCATAAAACATAAAAGAGGAACTGCCCTCCTCTCACCAACAGTAATGTGCCTTCTACTGTATCCTGCCTTCTAAAGGCTTCAAATGGTAAAAGAGCCGAATTTGAAACATTTGCTGCATTAAGGCAAAATTGAGCTTAGCCGGGATCTTTATGGCTCTTATAAATATTTATACTTAATAACATCTGGGCCTGAGCTTTAGTTTCTAAGCTCACATTTGCTCAACAAGTCTAGTTGTGTGTGTGTGAGTGTCTGCGTGTGTGTGTGTGTAAATGAGAAATGAGTTTCAGGAGGATATCTTTAGTTTGGTATTTTTGTTTTTATATTCGTTTCTCTTAGCATATCTCATAAGAGCCAAGCTAGGGTTGGTTTGATTTATTCATTTTACTACTAATCAAAAGGCATGAAGTGAAGGAGGATGGGAAAAAAGGGCGAATGGAAGGTGGGAGCTCTCTTAGGACCAGCTCACACAGCTGAGAGTTGCGCAAGTATCTGCAAATGTCAGGCCCCCAAATCTACTTTTGCTGAATTATATGATTGGCTGTCCCAGAGGTCCTGAATTTCCTCTAAATAATTGCATAATGTTCTCACTTTGTTTTAGCTAAGACGACTTAGTCATGAGAATCAAACAAATGTTGTCGAGTTCTTCATGTTTTCCAAAAGCTTTTCAAGGACTTGATTTATTATTTTTGAGTAGGTCAAGATCAGCCACGTTTGCATAGCCAGAGAGCAATTATGTCTTTTGAACTTAAAGGACAAATATGAGTGAATGCAAATGAAGTCAGCCCTCAATTTTCTGCACTAGGAAAAGCAAGATGATTCAAAAAATCAGTGGTATTTGGTTTGGAAATGGGTTTGTGCTTTTAATCAAATCCAGTACTTTTTAATTTTGTGGAATTCACTTTCAGGAAGGAAAGGAACCTTGCTTTGAAGGACTGACTTGGAGCTTGGAAGCGCTTTTCTTCTCTCCTCTTCTCTTGTTTCTCAATGAACAAGAAGAAGGGGAGAAGAAGGCTTCCTTGCCAGCTTCAAAGGTTTTAGGGAAAGCTGTACTGCCCTTGTAAATACCTCTGCCGCAAAAACGGCAGTACAATTCATTTTGCAATGGGCTCCCCAGCAAGGATGAATGTTGCAGAAAAAGCAAGTGAATACTAGAAGATCCATATGTCAGTAAAGCAAAGAATTAAAATGTTAGTGTTTCCTGCAGAAAGAGTGAGCTGTCAACTTGGAAAATAATTAAATGGTAAGTGCTGTCAAAGAATTTGAAAGATTTGCCTGAGGTAAACCAAAATGCAGACAACTGATGCATACGATAACACAGCAGATACACACGGCTAGATGCCAGGGAGGATATTTTGACATAGACAAGGGAAGTGACTAGTTCAAGGTCACTTGGGAGTTAAATTCCGCAGCTTATCTCCCTGTGACTGTAGTCCCCTGGCCGCCAGTACTTACGTTCCATTGCCTTGTATTGTTGCATAAGCATTTAGCTTTGTTTTCTGTTCATCAGTGCAAGTGTGATGCTACCAATTCCATTCTTAGCACCAGACTTTTCTGACTCTAAGCTCCCTCTGGGTGTCAACATCGTCTCCCTTGAAAGCAGAGATAAGCCTCTACTGTGTTATTAGAAGCAAAGGGTTTGAGAAAATGTTTTTTCCCCACCCTCAGCTCATCCTCCAACATGTGATTGAAAATGAGAGTGAAACAGAAGATAAATGTCCTCCTCCTTGACTTGGAAGTTGGTTTTTGTCCAAAGGTAGAAGTCTTTGGAGTGAGATAGCAGGTAGAATTACACCTCATTTTCCTAACGATACAGGCACTATAATAACCTTGGAAAAGTAATCCTCAACACGATACCCATAGGAATATTTCTAATAAGTAATTTGAAATCATATAACATTCCTGCTGTGGTGCAGTGCAAGGGAACCATGAGGAGATTAGATTTATTTTCTCATGTTTTTCTAAATGAGGCCGAGAGGCAGGAAGAGGGGCATCGCCTACTTAATACTAATACTCTGACATTGTGTGACTATGTTCTTAGGCCCAGATCCAAATGGTGCTCTGGCTGAGAGAAACCAAAGCTGAAAGCTGAGAACCATCAATCTCCGAAGCTGAGCTTTTTCAGATGCTTTCTGAAAATTGAGTATGCACATGATGGCTGGTGCATCCTGCGATTTCTAAAGGCTGGGGACTCCGGGAATGCACTGATGAAAAGCAATCCCAGAAGGAATCGACAAAACCGAGTCTTTGAAACAGAGACTCAGATTTCAGGGGTAAAACAAATGATTGTGTTTAATATAGAAGAAAGCAAATGCTACTTTAATTTGTTAGTTTCACAAAAATTCATTATGCCAGAAGGAAAAGGGGATAGAAAAGATTTCTAGTCTAGCATTTTAAGTATAACAAAAATAAAATTTGTAAACTATGAGCATAAAGTATCAGGTGGAGGAAAGAGTTACATGAACAGTTTTCACCTTTAAGTCTTGACTATTCTGTTAGGCGTGCTCACTTAGAACCATAGCTACCATTTTGGGGCACTTGCTAGAGATCAGACACTAAATTATGTACCTGATGAGCATTATCTTGATTAATCCTGATGACAATCCTGAGAGGCAGGAGCGAGTATTCCCATTTTCCAAATAGGAGAATTGAGATTCAAAGAGGTAATTAATTTTCCCCAAGATCATGCAGTTAGTCTTCGGAGTAGCTAGGATTCAAACCCAGACTCGGGAGCCATCAGTAGGCTGCCTGCATCCCAGAATGCATCACTTTAGTAGTTCAAGGCCCCTCCTCCACCAAAAAAAGAAGCTAATTGTGGAACCAGAGCTTAATTCAGACCCAGGGGAAAGTTTGGGCCCTCTTAAAACTAAGATGACTGGGTGTGGTGGCTCATGCCTATAATCCCAGCACTTTGAGGGGCTGAGGCTGGACGGGGCGATTGCTTGAAGCCAGGAGTTCTAGACCAGCCGGGGCAACATAGCAAGACCCTTCTCTACAAAAAAAAAAAAAAAGAAAAGAAAGAGAAAAGAAAAAGTAGAAAGAAAGAAAGAAAGAGAAAGAAAGAAAGAAAGAAACCTAAGGTAACCAGCTACCTGGGAGCCCTGTTCTAATAATATAGGTTACTGAAGAGCAGGACTCTACAGATTTACCAAAACCAATATTTTAAGGATATTGTCAGAATTTGATGAGAAGAAAAGACAAGGCTTGTGGTCACTCTGAATAATCCCCAGAACATGAACCAGAAAAGGCAAGGAAGAGATGTTCACACCGGATTGAACTTGGGCTGAGAAAGCAACAGAAGCAAGGTCTGTAATTGGGAGCAATGGGTTCACTTTGAGAGAGCAAAGAGGAGCGCTTCTGAGAAGCCTTGGTGCCAAGACCAATATTATCTTATATTTAAAAATAATTGAAACTGATACAAGGCTTTTGCAGGTCCAAATTCACCATGACCAGGAGAAGAACAGGGGGTGGGGCAAGCAGTTGAGGATAGAAACCAATTTTCAGTAGCCTGGGGAAGGAGGAGAAGGGGAGCCGACGAAATTCAATATTCCAGAAGTTAAAGCCTCATGCTTGTAGAGAACAAAAGAAAACACGCCTAATGGAGTAGAATAATAAAGGGAACACTCTGCATTCAGAGGGATTGGGTCCTTCAAAGACCTTTGCTAATAACACAGGGGACTCCGTCTCCTTACACCTGTGGGGCACTATTATTTGCAAGCTACTCTCTATTGCAAACCTGGCCATTGACAATGTTAAGAAAGTACCAGCTGGACAATTGCATTCTAGCCTTGACAGGATTAGGACCCAACGCCACCTGGGAAGAGAATAAGGCAGCAATAGCTGGGGGCCCACTGCCTAGGTGCTCATTTCGCCAGTGGGAGGGGAATTTTCGGTGTGGTCTCGTGAATGATGAGGTCACCCATTCCCTTCCTCTCTCCCTCCCTCACTCTTTCCAGAACAGCTAAAAAGTTCTGCAAATAACTCTCTGTTAACCAGCCACATGGTTAAGGTTAACAAAGTGAGTTATTTGAGTATGGCTAATGGAGAGTTGTATATTTTTTAATAGATGACCAGTTAGCAGAGAATGAGAATATACCAAAGAAATTATCCATAACCATTTTGGCTTATGTACCCTCTAAAATAGTCTGAAAAACTTTGTACCCCCACCCATATTTTTCAGTTGACATCTAAGTTTTTTCATCATAAGTTTGTGTAATTGCAAAGGATTTAACTTTGTAAAATTCTACAATTCAAAATATAACTGTTATTAACTTTCTTAAATGTATCCAACTGAATGGTTTAATACCCACCATCATCCATTTAAAAAATACAAGTACAAACTCTTGTTTAATAGAAGGAAATTCCACATCATTCCCTTTTCTCCTTGACATTGTATCTGTATTCTAATTCTCTTTAAGAGTCCTCTTAATGTATTATATTTTTGTGTTTGTCTTGTATACTCTATCCTATGGTTCTGTGATAAATATATATATGAATGTGTATGTATATGTATGTTTTTAAATTTGTACGTTTAAAACTTTTCTTCTGGATTGAGATGCCATTCTAATTATTAATAAATTATTTGACATAACAATATAAATATTTTACAAAGTTAAAAAATAATTATAAGCACAAAACTAAAATTTTTACTGGACATCTGTCTTAATGAAATGGAAGAGAGTTTATAGTTTTTTTAATTGTTTCTGTGTTTGATGCCCTGGAGGATTTTACACCTGGACCAATGCTGCGTAATAAGCCTTTGTTGTTGTTTGTTTTTGTTTTTATAAAATAGGAGAAGAAAAATTTTGGCAGGAGAGGTGGGAAAGGAGAAAAACAAAGCCTTGTCCTTAGACCAATCAATTTTTAGGAGAGAGAGGTCATAGAAGTTGAAGAGTTGAAAATTGATTTTCTTTTTTCCCTTTTTTTTTTTTTTTTGAGACGGAGTCTTGCTCTGTTGACCAGGCTGGAGTGCAGTGGTGCAATCTTGGCTCCCTGCAACCTCCGCCTCCCAATTTCAACCGATTATCCTGCCTCAGCCTCCTGAGTAGCTGAGACTACAGGTGCACACCACCACGCCAGGCTAATTTTTTAATTTTAGTAGAGACAGGGTTTCGCCATATTGGTCAGGCTAGTCTGGAATTCCTGACCTCAGGTGATCCACCTGCATTGGCCTCCCAAAGTACTGGGATTACAGGTGTGAGCCACTGCACCCAGCTGATTTTCTTAAAATTATCCAAATGCAGGTACCAGATGGAAAGATTTGGTGTAGGGTCAGACAGGGATCTGTACTTCAGCTTGAAGATGATTGCCTTAAACTGCACTGGATTGTCATTTACTCTTTCTCTGGGGAGTCAGAGAAGCCAGCCAGAATCTTACAGTACAGGCTGACAGTGGGGATGTCAGACAAGCCTGTGCACGCTCCAGCTCTGCCACTTGCTAACCATGTGACTTCAGCAAGATGTAAACTCCGCTGACACTCAGCTCCCTCTTCTTTAAAATAGTTCCACCACAGGGCTCTAGAAGGATTACATGGCTAATACGTATTGGGTAATATGTAAGTGTGCATGTTGAACATGGATGCTCAGAGCATATTAGTTTCCTTTCCTGCTATAGACATATTCAGATTATGGCCAGGCGTGGTGGCTCATGCCTATAATCCCAGCACTTTGGGAGGCTGAGGTGGGTCGATCACCTGAGGTCAGGAGTTTGAGACAAGCCTGGGCAGCATGGTGAAACCTCGTCTCCACTAAAAATACAAAAATCAGCCAGGCGTGGTGGCATGTGCCTGTAATCCTAGCTACTCGGGAGGCTGAAGCAGGAGAATCACTTGAACCTGGGAGGTAGAGGTTGCAGTGAGCCAAGATAGTGCCACCGCACTCCAGCTGGGCGACAGAGCGAGACTCCATCTCAAAAAAAAGAAAAAAGAAATATTCAGATTTTTTGAAATTAGCTACATGGACATTTATTCTATTCCCTCAACTCTTAGGGGCAAAGCACCTGAGAATAGTCCCCTGCCATTATTATTCAGAGTCAGTCCACCAGAAAAGAAAATAGTCACTTCGTGTGTCTTCATCCCTCTCTCTTGCTACGTTAGACACGGTAGGGGAGCCAGTCCAGCCCTCAGCCCCTTTGCTCTGGGATTTGCCTTCTTCTCTTCCTACTTCCTTTTTAGTAATTGTGAGTAGAAACCCCATCCATGGTTGCAGAGGGTCGGGGATGTGGGTGTATAGAAGTACAGTGTTGTCAAACTTAAAGAGCTGTCTTCATGGCAACTCAACCATTATTTGGGTTATTATGCATAAACTACATACATGCATAGTTACTATTCACACACTTATTTGGGTCTCCAGTTTATCCGGAAGACATTAGGAGCTCTTCACCCTGTCCCCATTTGGAGGGGCAGAGGAATTCCTTAGAAGCAGACAGGAAACCTGGACTATAACTGTAGACCACGGGCTGTGGAATCAGAAAGATGCAGGTTCAAATCCAAGTTCTGTGACTTAGTTGGGAAACCTCAGCAGGTCTTTTCACCCCTGTAAGTCCAAGTTGGCTTATGCACAACATGTGATCAGTGGTGCCATTTTCTTCACAGGGTTGTTTGGAGAATTTAATGAAACGATGCACATAAAACACTAGCACAGTGCCTGGCATAAATAAGTATTCAATAAGTACTGGAAGTTCTAGCCAGGAAAACTAGCCGAGACTATGAAATAGAAGGCACCTAGAATGGAAAGGAAGAAGTAAAACTATCTACATCTGCAAAGCAGAACATTTGGTCAGCTTAGAACATTCCCATGGTTTATACTGATTAACCTCATCTTTGAAGTAATAATTTTTTTGGATAAATTCTAGGGTATAATTTGCAGAATCGTGTTCAAATATGACAGCTCCTGGGAGGAGCCTTGCGAAGAAATTGTTTGTGAAATTGATCCAGTGTTCTGAGGAAGGAACCCAGGATTACTCCACCAAAATTTGTTGAAAGATCGATGCTTGTATCTAAAGTGTGTATTTAATATTTAATAGAAACTCATAGGACAACTAAGAATGAGATTCCAGGTGGTTCTGCTTGTGGGAGGGTGAACTAGCAAAAAGTACTCATCTGGAAGATGGGAATACTTTCTTTATGTTACTGTTTCACATACACATGTGAGTGAACATAGCCCTCTTCATTTTTTTCCCTGTTATTTCTAATTTTTTATTAAAGTACAACCACTCAAGCTTCCCATAATGGCACGGGAAGTCCTCACTGCAGTGTTGAGGACAAGATGGACAAATCCATGTCAGCTCAGGACTGTCTGTTGTCAAACTGGAAGCCTGCCACCAGCCCTCTGCCAAATGGTCCCCAGTAATGGCCCCTCCCAGTGCTGGCCAGTGGGGCCCATGCGTCAATGACCTGGAAGAACAGTTTCCAGCTGTGTAGAAGTCCCCTCGCTCAAATCAGCAGCACTTGGCAGAGCCAGTAAGATCTGTCACACTGTGACATTTGCATGCTTGGGCTTGGTGTCTAAAGGATTGGCGTTTAGCTTCAAATTTGGTGGGAGGGAACTTGAAAAGACATTAGTTCTGTTCTCCATCTCATCAGGACAAAAGGTCATGGGTCCCCTTCAGTGTGCTGACTTGCTACTGCTAAGAAACAAAAGCAAAAGCAAAAGCAAAAACCCAAACCCAAAGGTAACAAAGCATGGCTTGTTGAGCCCCTGCCTGGGTAAATTGAAACAAGCCTGTGGCTGCATTGAGAAAATACTCATTTTGTGGTATCAAATGTAGATTCCTGTTTGCTTTTTAAATGAGCCTCTGCTCTGGGCCACATGAGCTCTTCATGCTCTGTACTGTGGACTGAATGTGTATGTTCACATATGTTCACAGTCATATGTTGAAACCCTACCCCTCAATGTGGATATATTTGGAGATTGGGCCTTATGTAGGGGAAAAGTCTCTCAAACTAGGTTTTCCCTCTGCTCTCACACCACCACAACAATAGACTTCTGTGATGATGAAGACTTTCGTGACCAAAAGCGTGTGGTTTTCCCCCATGCATCAAGCAGTGGACACCAGCTGGGCGTCCTCCAATTCAGTTCCGACAGTATCTACCGGGAGATGGCATCAGATCCCACTGGTTAGGGGCTCAGTCCCCAAGAATGCCCCCTACACCCTCAGATGCCAGTTGCAATTTTGAGCCTCCGGAACTTCCTACCAACTGGCTTCAAGTTGGGGTCCCATGACTCTCTTTTGGGTTCAATTCATTTGCTGGAGCAGCTCACAGAACTCAGGGAAACACTTACTTATGTTTACCAGTTTATTATAAAGGATATTGCAAAGGATGCAGAGAAAGAGATGTGTAGGGCGAGGTTTGGGAGAAGGGGCACGCAGTTTCCAAGCCCTCTCTGGGTGTGCCAGCCCTCCAGGAGCCTCCATGTGTACAGCTGTCAGGAAGCTCTCCTAACCCAGTCTGCTTGGGTTTTTACAGAAGCCTTCCTTCCCCCAGGGTATGAGGCAGGACCCTTTGCAAAGGAGGGTCTTAAGACCTACAATCAGAAAAGTGGGGAAAGATTAGAGTCCCGCCTTGCGGCAGGTGAAAGGAAGGCAGGAGAGAGATTCTGTTTCCTGAGGCCCATCCCTGAGGCCTCACACACCCAGCCTTATAACAAAAGACTGTAACAATGGGATATGGGAATTATGAGCCAGAAACTGTGGACAAAAACCAACATATCATAACACCACAGGCTTCTAAGGAAATAATTAAGGTTAAATTTAAATGAGGTCATAAGAATGGGGCCGTGATGCCATAGGATTAGTATTTCTCCCCCAACCCCAGCACACGAGCACTGAGGAAAGGCCAAATGAGCACATGGTAAGAAGGCGGCCATTTGCAAGCCACGGGAGAGCCCTCACCAGAAACCAACCATGCTGGCACCTTGATCTTGGACTTCCCAACCTCTAGAAGAGTAACAAAATACATTTCTGTTGTTGAAGCCATCTGGCCTGTGGTGTTTTGTTACAGCAATCCAAGCAGACAAATGCCGTCTGAGAAACTTGTACAGGTAGGGGAGCTCAGGCTCTCCCCTGGTCCTGCATCCCTTACCTGTCTCTGCCTAGAAGCAGCAACTCAATCACCCTGTCTTTAGGATTGCTGATTATAAACCCCCCAAGCAAATGAGACTGTCTCCCAGGTAGGAAACTTTGCATGAGAATTTCTTGCCATCCTACTGCCATCCCTCATCCGTGGGCTGCTCTGACTGTGTCCTCAGTGGAGACATAGACAAAGGATTTCACTTTGGCAGGTGAGCTCTGCAAACCTGGGCCATCCACAAGGCAATCTTCTTCAGGTTGCATGATTTTACTACCCTCTGGACTTCTGTGTAAATTAATGGTGCAAAATGTTCTCTCATGTCCTTTCCAGATCTAAAGCCACAGCATTTCTTCTTTTTATTCATCTTTCTTTTTTTTTTTTTTTTTTGGACAGAGTCTCATTCTGTCTTCCAGGCTGGAGTGTAGTGGCACAATCTTAGCTCACTGCAACTTCCACCTCCTGGGTTCAAGTGATTCTCCCACCTCAGCCTCCAGAGTAGCGGGGATTACATGCATGCATCACCACACGGCTAATTTTTGTATTTTTAGTAGAGACAGGGTTTCATCATGTTAGCCAGGCTGGTCTCGAACTCCTGACCTCAAGTGATCCCCTGACCCTTGGCCTACCAAAGTGCTGGGATTACAGGAGTGAGCTACTGCCCCTGGCCTTCATCTCTTCAAGAGACATCATTTTTGAGGTAAAAATCAATACACACGAGAGTTGAGTTTTCCTCAAATATAAAGTAAATACTGTATCTATGGGTGTATGGGTGGGAATTTACATAACGGGATGAACGTCCTGCACTGGGTATTGGAAGCACAAAGACAGATAAGATGGTCCCATTTTCAGGGGCTTAAAATACACTAGACAACATCCAATAATTAGACATCCTTTTTCTTTTAAGCTTTTCAAACAAGAAGAAAGAAACACAGCAGCAGTTTGTTCTTCGACCTTTCCTACCTCACTTATAGAGCGTGCTTCAAGCTTGGAACATCTGAGCAATAACAGCAACAAATGCTAAGTGCTTTCAGCAGAACTCGGCACAGAGCCTGGCTGACATTCTAAGTACGTTGTGCACTTGTATTAAACTACTATGCTGAATATATAAATTCATTCATGGCACATGGTGAGGGTTCAACACAGCAGCTATTAGAAATACTGAACATCAGCACAAGCTAATTGTCATTTTGGAGCTAGATAGGGGTAGTGGTTGCATAATGTTGTAAATCTACTAAATGCCACTGAATCATGAACTTTTTTTCTTTTTTGAGACGGAGTCTCACTCTGTCACCCAGGTTGGAGTGCAGTGGCATGATCTTGGCTTATGGCAACCTCCACCTCCTGGGTTCAAGCAGTTCTCCTGCCTCAGCCTCCCAAGTAGCTGGGATTACAGGTATGCACCACTACGCCCGGCTAATTTTTGTATTTTTAGTAAAGACAGGGTTTCACCATTGTGGCCAGACTGGTCTTGAACTCCTGATCTCAAGTGATCCACCCACCTCGGCCTCCCAAAGTGCTGGGATTACAGGCATGAGCCACTGTGTCAGGCCTTAATCATACATTTTGAAGTGTTAAGTTTCTGTGATGTGAATGTCACTTCAGTTTTTTTTTTTTTTAAAGCTAATTGCCACTTGCACCAGGTGCTGGGCAAAAATGCAATTAAATACCCAGGACTCGAGGCTGAGAGTTACCACTAGAAAGGAAGAAGGAAATCACAAGGTTAAAATAAAAAATAATTATGTGCACAGGAAGGCCTGGTGCCCCCTGAGAAGAGCATACATCCACATCAGACAGTCTGCAAACATTGAAGAAATACACTAGAGAGATGAAAATCATAGGCCCTAGAGGACTTAGGCCGAGAAGCCCATTCTTACCTCCTCTGAGCCTGGCCTTGACCACATGCAGGTCACAGAGATGCCTGGTGGGGTGAAGCGGGTTTCATAACTTTCTTCCCTGTCACCGTCTACTGCTCTCAAAGTTACCCTCTTAACTTTTCCCATATAATAGCATATTTAACTCCGGCCTCATCACTGCCTTTGCTTAATCTGTAATGTTTTCTGGACCTGAAATGCCTGGCAATGTGCAATGTAATATTACTCTTATCATCACTGTGTTACCATTTGCCCTTTAAAGGACTTTGGAAAATGCCTTTACTTTTAAGTGTAATGCTTTATTTTCACACAGATGGACACACCTCCTTCTTCCTCTTGGATTCCTCCCAGTTGGGGGATTACGCCCTGGTAATTTAATCACTTGGCCTCTTTGGCCTAGTTTCTATCTCCCTGTTTACGTCAGAATTTCCTTTCACTGCAGAGTGTGTTTTCTGGTCAACTATCTTGTTTCTTCTGTTCTGTGCAACTGTGGGAAGACAACACAGCCAATGCCACTTTAAGCTCTTGTTTCTTTTCTTTAGGCAATGTTCAAGCTTTCACACTTTCTTCTTAGCGCCCTGAACTGCTAATTTCTTTCTTCTTCAATGAAACATACTTGTCAGTGCTCACGAAATGAACCTTTCTGCCCTGTCCACTCCTTATTATTCAACCTCTGATGTTTTGCCGTCTGGGGTTTCTCCTCCCCTCAGGGCCGATGGGGCTGTTGTTGGATTTTTGTGTGTTTGTTTCTTTTCCTTTTGTTTTCCCAACATAAGCAAATATAATTTTAATTGAATTAATACCACAATTTTTTCCTTTTATTTTTAGTTGACACATCATAACTCTACATACTTATGGGGTTCAAAGCTGAAATGTCACTCTTTGTTTCTTTAATCACTGTTCTTGCCAGCTTCTGCCCTCCAACCATGTTCTGTGACCTTCAGTGGATCCCAAGACATTTAGGTTTGTGGCTGCTCTTCAGTACACAAACCGTGGGATCCACAATTCGTATCCTGATATTGTCACTCACTAATCTTTTGATTCTAGGGCTGTTTCTTACTACCTATTTGGCACAGTTGTGAGAATTCAATAAGGTTATGCCTGTGAAGGCAGGCAGCATATCGTCTAGGGGATAGTAGGTGTTCCATAAATGTGTGTTGGATTGAGAGAAAACTTATTTTCATCTCATGAAATATTTTCTCTAATTTGAATCTCTGACCATACAGGTGCACTTAAATAAGTGTGCAAGAAAACAGGCACTCATGGTGGTAGGAACATAAATTAGTACAACCTTTGTGGAGGGCAATTTTATCACATGTATACAAACTCATTGTCTTAGTCCATTTTGTGTTGATATAACAGAATACCACAGACTGGGTAATTTATAAAGAAGCGAAATGTATTTCTCACAATTCTGGAGGCTGGGAAGTCCAAGACAAATGACTTGCATCTGGTGAGGGCCTTCTTGTATCATCCCATGGTGGAAGGTGGAAGGGTGCATGAACATGTATGTGAAAGAGAGAGCAGGGAAGGGGCAGAACTCATCTCTTTATCAAGAACCCATCCCTTCAATAATGAACCCAGTCCTGAAATAACGATATTAATTGATTCATGAAGTCAGAACCCTCATGACCTAATCACCTCTTAAATGTCCCACCTCTCAATACTGTTGCATTGAGGATTAAATTTCCAACACATAAACTTTGGGGAACACATGCAAACCATAGCACTCTCTGTCCCAGCAATTTGAATTTTAGAAACTGACACTAAGGAAATAATTGATCTGCACGAAGATTTTGCTATGAGGTTGTAAAAGATAGGAAAAGCCCAACTGTTTTTGCCACTTTCACACTCAGCCAAACACAGAACACTTCTGTGAAATGTATGTGGATTCTCCAGTGGACGCCAACTGGATATCCTATAATTCAACTCAATTCTGACACTACAGAAGGGTCGGATTCCACAGGTTGAGAGCTCAGTCCCATAAGACTTCTCCCATTTCATATGCCAATTGCAAGTCCCAGGTTGTCACCTCTGCTTCTGATCAGTTGAGGTTCCCATAACCCCCTAGTTGAGTTCGATTATTTGCTAGAATGGTTCACACAACACTTTACTTACAGAGAAACACTATACTTACATTTACCCATTCATTATAAAGGATATCACAAAGGATACAAATAAACAGGCAGATGAAAAGATACATAGGACAAGGTTTGGAAGGGTCCTGCAGGCAGGAGCTTCTGTCCCCATGGTGTTGAGGTGAACCACCCTCCTGGCACAAGGATGTATTTGCCAATCTGAAAGCTCTCTGTGTGCCCTAGTTCCAGGATTTTTATGGAGTCCTCATCACATAGGCCTGATCCATTATTAACTCAATCTCCAGAGCCTCTCCTCTTCCCAAAGAACGGGAAGTAGATCTGAATATTCTAAGCTCCTAATAATGGTTTGGTTTTTCTGGTGACCGGCCCCATCCAGGAGCCCACAAAGAGTTGTCTCATTAGAAAAAATGATGCTCCTACCGTCAAGGAAGTTCCAAGGGATTAGTGGCTCTGTGTCAAAAATTAGGGCCAAAGATCAAATATTTGAACAAAAGATGCACCTAGAATACCTATTGCTCAGGAATTTACAAGGATTTTAGGAGTTCTGTGCCAGGAACTAGGGACAGAGGCCAAATACATATTTCTTTTTTGATGTTGTTGTTGTTGTTTTGAGATGGAGTTTTGCTCTTGTTGCCCAGGCTGGAGCGCAAGGGTGCGATCTTGGCTCACTGCAACCTCCTTCTCCTGGGTTTAAACAATTCTCCTGCCTCGACCTCCTGAATAGCTGGGGTTATAGGCACCCACCACCACGCCCGGCTAATTTTTGTATTTTTAGTAGAGATGGGGTTTCACCATGTTGGCCAGGCTAGTCTCGAACTCCTAACCTCAGGTGATTCACCCACGTCAGCCTCCCAAAGTGCTGGGATTACAGGAGTGAGCCACTGCACCCAGCCCAAAAACATATTTCTTATTGTCTCATTATATCAGAAGATATTCTCTGAAGCCTTATTTATATTCATAAAACATTGGAAACAATTTAAATGTTCATCAGTAGAGAATGATTAAAAAGATAATGCTATATTATTTAAAGGAATGGAATACAATCATTAAAAAAGGTGTTATAGAAGAATACTGAAAGGTAAGTATGATATTCATAACATTTTGATTGAGAAAAGAAGGTTAAAAAAACTTGGATATTTAATAGACAAAAATTAAACTTGTATATTTTAAAAACATAAGTCCTGATTTTCCCATACTCACCAAACATGCTCTACCTGTAGCCACTACCTGTCCAATTGCTCAGGGCGAAACTTCAGAGCCATCTTTGATTGTCATAGCCTATGTTCAACTAATCAGGAAATCCTTTCACCTCTACCTTCCAAGCATACTGAGAATCTCAGCCTCACCAGACTCATCACCATTGCCCTAGGGCAAGCCACCACCATCTCTCAGTTGGCTTATTGCAATAGTCTCCTGCTGGTCTTTTCACTATTATGCCTCACAAGTTATTCTCAACACAACAGCAGAGTGACCCTGTTAAGGCATTAAGTCTCTTCATGGAGCTCTTCTGCTCAAGAGCTTCCCATCTCACACAGAGTCAAAGACTCTGTAAAATGACCAGTAATAAATTGGCTGAATGTAGTTTATTCAGCCTGTTTGTTCAGCCACTTTGTGGCCTCCCAGTACAAGGCAGGACCCCTTTGGAATGAAGGTCTGATGACCTACTTTCAGGGGAGGTAGGTCAGAAAATTCTTTTACATCCTGTTTCAGGGGAGAAAGGTGAGAGAACGTCAGAGAATGATCCTCCCTTTTCTGCAATTTTCTCAATTTCTTTCAGTTTAAAATACTTAGTATGGGCCAGGCATGGTGGCTCATGCCTGCAATCACAACACTTTGGAGGCTGAGATGGGAGGATCTCTTGAGCCCCGGGGGATTCAGAACCAGCCTGGGCAACATAGGGAGACCGTATCTCTACATAAAATCTAAAAAATTAGCTAGGCGCTCATTTGTGTTCCCAACTACTTGGGAGACTGAGGAAGGAGGATCGTTTGAGCCTAAGAGGTCAAGGCTGCAATGAGCCACGATCACACCACTGCACTCCAGCCTGGGCAACAGAGCAGACCCTGTCTCAGAAACAACAACAACAATGAAAAAAAAACAAAACAAAACAAAACCAAACAAAAAACCCAAAAAACAACCCAAAACACAAAAAAAACAACTCAGTATGCTAAGGTGCCATATTTTGAGGCACTATGTTCTGAGCCCTGACATAGAATATAAACCTCATGAGGGAGAGATTTTTACCTCTTTAGTTTTACTGATGCGTGTATCTCCTCCACCTAGAGCACTCAATGAATATTAGCTGAATGTCTTGAATGCATTAGTATGGGATGAACCTGTTTGTTAAAGGCTAAAAATACAGTTGGTCTTCATATTTGTAGACACTGTATTTTCTTTTTTTTGAGATGGAGTCTCTCTCTGTTGCCCAGGCTGGAGTGCAGTGGTGTGATCTCTGCTCACTGCAACTTCTGCCTCTTGGATTTAAGCAATTCTCTTGCCTCAGGCTCCTGAGTAGTTGGGACTACAGGCACCCACCATCATGCCCAACTAATTTTTGTATTTTTAATAGAGAAGGGGTTTCACCATGTTGGCTAGGCTGGTCTCGAACTCCTGACCTCAGGTGATCCACCCACCTCAGCCTCCCAAAATGCTGGGATTGCAGGTATGAGCGACCGTGCCCAGCCAATGCTGTATTTTCTAATTTGCCCACTTAATAGAGATATTGATAATCCTCAAATCAATAGCCACAGTGCTTCCATGGTTTTTCTTGAACATGTGGAGACAGTGAAATAGTTGAGTAACCCACTGTGCACTTCTTCAGCTGAGGTTGAACAAGTCATCATTCTGCCTTCTTGTTTCAGCTCTCATACTGTAAACAAGTGTTTTACAGATGGTCTATTTGGTGCCATTTTTTTTTGCATGTTGATATTTTTAAACCATGCAATAATAAAATTGCAACTCCACTAGCCATTTATTAAAGGCTAAAAATACTAGCCACTTCCGTTTGGGGGAAAATCCTTTCTCACCTGCATGTTCTAGTCTTATGTTATTTTCATGTTTTGGGTATCTGGAATTTCTAGGGTTAAAGATACAAACATTTAAGCTGACAAGGAAAGTATCAACTTTCAACAAATCCCCAGTTTAGGGTTTGGGTCTATTAAAATTGTTGTTATTCTAAAAGTTGTCCTGATTTGCTATTTCAGTTCCATATATGCTAAAACGTAGTTAACACCTCTCCTTAGTGTTAACCGATCACTACAGTTCTTATTTACAGCTATTAGCACATTAAAATGGTGTCTGTTGTTTGGAGAATCAAGAAACTGCCTGTTTGCTTTTGTATACTCAGGGTTTATGTGATGGTTAATACCGAGTGTCAACTTGATTGGATTGAAGGATGCAAAGTATTGTTCCTGGGTGTGTCTGCCAGGGTGTTGCCAAAGGAGATTAACATTTGAGTCAGTGGGCTGGGGAAGGCAGACCCACCCTCAATCTGGTGGGCACAATCTAATCAGCTGCCAGCAAATATAAAGCAGAAAAATGTGAAAAGGCAAGATGGGCCTAGCCTCCCAGCCTACATCTTTCTCCCATGCTGGATGCTTCCTGCTCTTGAACATAGGACTCCATGTTCTTCAGTTTTGGGACTCGGACTGATTCTCCTTGCTCCTCAGCTTGCAGACAGTCTATTGTGGGACCTTGTGATTGTGTAACTTAATACTTAATAAACTTAATAACTTAATAAACTCCTATATATATATCCTGTTAGTTCTGTCACTCTAGGGAACCCTGACAAATATAGTTTAATATTTGTTTATTGAATATCTTTTATATATAACTATAAAAAGCCCATATCTATATAACTATAGTAACTAGATAAATAAACCCTTAGATTGAAGAGGGTGGTGGGGCTTACACCTTCCCCCTCTTCCACAATTGATTTGAATGTTTATTGTTGGTGAACTTTGGCAAATGTGCAAGCATGATAATTGTTATTTCTTCAACACTTTAACCTAAAGACTATAGTACTATATGAGAAATTAAAATAAAATTAATATAAAATTCTAAGCCCCCTAATTGACTGAATGAACTACCTCTTGACCAAGAGGAACCCAGAGAAACTTAGAAACTGAGCTCCTGGCCATTGCAGAATGGGACAGCAGACATGGCTTGTTATACCCCCTCCCTCACTAACCACCATTCCCTTCCTAAGGGCTAAACAGAAACCAGCCTTTTGGAAAGATTTGCTCCACTACTGACTTCAACCAACCAACTGACCCTTGCTGTATCCCCTCTGATATGGTTTGGCTGTGTCCCCACTCAAATCTCATCTTGAATTGTAGCTCCCACAATTCCCACAAGTTGTGGGAATGACCTGGAGGGAGGTAATTGAACCATGGGGCCAGGTCTTTCCCATGCTGTTCTCATGATAGTGAAGAAGACTCATGAGATCTGATGGTTTTAAAAAGGGGAGTTTCCCTGCACAAGCTCTCTTCTCTTGTCTGCTGCCATGTGAGATGTGCCTTTCACTTTCCACCATGACTGTGAGGCCTCCCCTGCCACGTGGAACTGTGGTTCATTAAACCTCTTTCTTTTGTAAATTGCCCAGTCTCAGGTATGTCTTTATCAGCAGTATGAAAACGAACTAATACACCCTCCCTTTTTGCAGTTTCTGCACAACTGACCAGCATTCCTTCCTGATAAGAAACCACTGACCATGGACTGGCTCCATCCAGTTTACAGAGGCTATGCATAGGATGCCTCTGTTTCACTTTTGCCTAATTATAATGTATTTAAGTGTAAATTCTCCACCCGAAACTCAACATGGGACATATGTAACATGCATGTCTGCTTACTACACATGTGTGTGTCCACCTTCATGAATATTCATAGCTTCTCCTATAACCTGTTGACTATATATACATAGCTGGCCCATTCAGCATAAATTGTGATCTCAGCCTTTCCTCTGAAATGCCTGCTTGTGGTTTCTACCAGAAGCTACACTTCCCAGCCTGTGGGTTGGCCAGCCGGCAGGCTATAATCCTTGATAAGAAATAAAGCTTTTCTGGGCGGGTGCAGTGGCTCATGCCTGTAATCCCAGCACTTTGGGAGGCCAAAGCAGGTGGATCACCTAAGGTCAGGAGTTTGAGACCAGCCTGACCAACATGGAGAAACCTGGTTTCTACTAAAAATACAAAATTTAGCAGGGCGTGATGGCACATGCCTGTAATCCCAGCTACTCAGGAGGCTGAGGCACCAGAATCACTTGAACCCAGGAGGTGGAGGTTGTGGTGAACAGAGATCACACCACTGCACTCTAGCCTAGGCAATAGAGCAAGACTCTGTCTCAATAAATAAATAAATGAAAGCTTTCCTTTCTAAATTTATGAACCTCGTGATTTTTCAGTTGACTTGGAGGAGACCAAAAATATGTCACTCTGTAATATGACTGTAGGAAACCAGAATATGCCACCCCAAAATGTTACCAGACAGGGGTCGCAGTCCAGACTCCAAGAGAGGGTTCTTGGATCTTGCACAGGAAAGAATTTGAGGTGAATCCATACAGTAAACTGAAAGCAAGTTTATTAAGAAAATAAAGGAACAAAGAATGGCTACTCGATAGACAGAGCAGCCCCAAGGGCTGCTGGTTGCCCATTTTTACGGTTATTTCTCGATTATATGCTAAACAAGGGGTGGATTATTCATGCCTGTCCTTTTTAAACCATATAGGGTAACTTCCTGACACTGCCATGGCATTTGTAAACCGTCATGGTGAAGCAGCTACATTGTCTTGGGTAAATACCCAAGGTTTGTCATCTCACGCCAGGAAAATTTAGGACACAGACACACATGAGGAGTGTAGGAGTGGAGGTTTAATAGGCGAAAGAAAGAGAAAGGAAAATAGCTCTCTCTCTCTCCAGTGAGAGAGAGAGGTCTTCTGAAAGGAAAGACTGGCCGGTGGCGGATGCACTGGATTTTATAGTCAGGCTGGAGAAGGTGGTGTCTGATTTACATAAGTCTCACAGATTGGTTTGATAAGGTATGATGTTTACATAGCACGTGGGGGAGGCTGGCCGCCCCACTCTAATCTTATGCAAATGGGCTTTCCAGTTGACTGGCACCATCTTGTCTGCTCCTTAGTGTACACATGGATGACAAAGAGAAGGGAAGATGGAGCCACCGTCTTGAACATGATTGGCACAACAGCCAGCATCTGTCTGCAGCTTGATTTTACAGGCTGCTCTTTGTTAGAAAGGAAAATAATTTGGGGCTGCTTTTTATTAAAAAGGAAAGCTTACCAAGGACTTCTGTACCTTCACCATCTGCCTAAGTAATTTCTTCTTAACTCTTGTATCAATGGCACTGGTGGGAGTGTAGTAGTGAGGATGACCACATGTCACTCGCATCGCCATCTTGGTTTTGGTGGGTTTTAGCTGGCTTCTTTACTGCAACCTGCTTTATCAGCAAGGTCTTTCTGACCTGTATCTTGTGCTGACCTCCTATCTCATCCTGTGACTTAGAATGCCTAACCATATGGGAATGCAGCCCAGTAGGTCTCAGCCTTAACCCAGCCCCTATTCAAGATGGAGTTGCTCTGATGCAAACACCTCTGACAAAAATACATTCCTTTGGCATAAGGATTATTTTGCACTGATTATTTTGTGACACTGCTCAAAATAATCATAAGAACATATGTCTATTATTGCAGACATAGGAAAATCTCTGAAAACAGAGTGGGTTACCCCTTTGTAAGGGAAATTTATATCTATAAAAGAAATCTCCATTTGTATAATAGGGTCTCCCTCTCTGAATCAGGAAGAGAAGGGTATCTTAATCACTAGAGACTCTTACCAATGGAAAAGGCATTGACTTAAGTGTGCATAGCAAACATTATCATTTTGCCATACTATGTACTATACCTGGATACCTCTTCATTTTGTTTAAGTTGAAGATGGTATTTAAGCCTGAACTCAAAGATGCTTGTTTGAGATTTACTCATTTTCCCCTGGGTATCTCCCACATACACAGGAAGAATACATTTTTAAGCTTCTGTTGTTTTTTATCTTGTTAATTTGTATTTTGCTGCTAGGGTCTGTCTCCAGTAAGCGCTATGGTGGGTATAGAGAAAATTAATTTTCTCTCCTATAGTACTTGACAACACTTGGAAGCTTTTTCTTCTTCATTGACAATACGATTGCCTATTAGGGCATTCATTCTCTCTCTATCTCTCCATCCTCTGTCCCAAAACTTTGCTAATTTAGGGGCCAAGGGAAAACTTCCCCTTTGCCCTCTGAGGTTTCACTGAAAAATCAACTCACCGAAGGCAGATTAATTGGAGAAAAGGTGTAAAAATTTATTAGCATTGCAAGTTGGGGAGAATCACAGAGTGATTGTTCAATATCCTAGTGGGGCCTCCATACTTACATAGCCTTATTTCAGAGGGAAGAGGGAGATGGGGAATATAGGTAATTCTATTGAGGGTCAATCAATGATTACTAGTGAGAACAAGTGGATAGAGGAGTAGGGATAAACTCATAAATTGTTCTCTTTAGAAATGGAGTGAACCTGAGACAGGGACATTATCTTGTGAATGGGTCTGTTCAGATGTGGTTACATTCTTGGGCTTCTTTTCTGCAACAGATAAGGAGATAACAGGAAGGGGAAGGAAAAACTACGCTGTCCTCAGTCTGGTCTTTATGTAGATAGGGAAAACGTCTCTTTCAGTGTCTGTTAATCTTTGAGGGTTTTTAACTCAAAATACTCATTGTACCAGGGAGGCATATTTTAGGGTGAAGTCCCCTGCATTATTTCACTAAGCATCACTTTTTTTTTAAGTGTAGTGTTAAATGCTACAGAGAAAAACATGGGTGAGACAAGCCAGTTCTCTCAAGAAGCTCAAATGGGTGAGACAGGCATGGAAACACAATAGCCTTATGATGAGATGAGTTGCCCCCATCACTGACTGAATTAACCCTGATCTCAGTCAAGGAAACCCCAGAGAGAGCTTAAAAACTGGATTCCCTGCCACAATAGAGAGAGAGGTCTGACACGTCTCATTATAACTCCATCCTTATGGAGTTTAGGCACAACTGACCAGCATTCATGTTAAAATAAAGATCATAATGTTACAGGAAAGGGGTTTCCATCCAGACCCCAAGAGAGGGTTCTTGGATCTCATGCAAGAAAAAATTCAGGGTGAATCTGTAAAGTGAAAGCAAGTTTATTAGGAAAGCAAAAGAATAAAAGAATGGTTACTCCATAGACAGAGCAGCCCCGAGGGCTGCTGGTTGCCCATTTTTATGGTTATTTCTTGATTATATGATAAACAAGGGTTGGATTATTCATGCCTCCTCTTTTTAGACCATATAGGGTAACTTCCTGTCATTGCCATGGCATTTGTAAACTGTTATGGTGCTGGTGGGAGTGTAGCAGGGAGGATGACCAGAGGTCACTCTTGTTGCCATCTTGGTTTTGGTGGGTTTTATCTGGCTTCTTTACTGCAACCTGTTTTATCAGCAAGGTTTTTATGACCGGTATTTTGTGCTGACCTCCTAACTCATCCTGTGACTTAGAATGCCTTAACTATCTGGGAATGCAGCCCAGTAGGTTTTAGCCTCATTTTACTCAGCCCCTGCTCAAGACGGAGTTGCTCTGGTTCAAAACGCCTCTGATAATAAGACAACAAAATTGACTCTTTGTGACAAGAAGATAAATTATAAATACAACCTAAAGCCATGCCAGATAAAGGTTAATTCACACAGCCCTGCCAGTCACTCTGACCCAGCGTATTGGTTAACAGACTTCCTTACCTTAACTTAAACAGTCATTGCTGCTGACCCCAAATTTTTAGACAAAGCTTTAGTCATTTAACCAATTGTAATCTAAAGAATCTCTGAATCCACCTCTAAGCCCCTGTTTCAGGATATCCTGCCTTTTCAGCCTGAACCAGTGTATACCTTCTGTGTATTGATTTATGCCTACCTGTAACTCCTACTTCCCTAACATGTGGAAAACCAAACTAACATGTGGAATCTGACTGCCTTGGGTGCGCTTTCTCAGCACTTCTTGAGACTGTGTATCGCCGGGCCAAGGTCACTCATATTGGCTCAGAATAAACCTCTTTAAAATATTTTACAGAGCTTGATTTTTCTCTTAACAACTCGCTGGGAGCAGAAATGCATGTGGTTGGCAAAGGCTTCACCAAGAAGGAGATGAGCTAGGGGGCTCTTGCAGAGTGAGTGAAACTCGACCAGCTGGCAGAGGAGGTGTGGGATGCATTCCAGGCTGCAGAGAGCACGCTGATAGAGAAGCATAATACACACAGAGAGCTATAAGTCATTGGATTTGACTGACACAGCCTGTGCTGAGGAAGGGGAGGAGGCACAGCAACAGATGTGGCAAGAGAAAGGGAACAGGGACATATAATCTTAATTTTTAAAAATAAGAACTTTACTGGGATGTTGTTCACATGTCATATAATTTACCCTTTTAAAGTCCACAATTCAAGAGTTTTTAGCATATTCACAGAGTTATACAACTATCACCACTTATCATTTTAGAACATATTCAACATTCCCCAAAAGACACCCCATACCTGTTGGCAGTTATTTCACACTACCAGATCCTCCCAGCCCCTGGAAACCACTGGACTACTTTCTGACTCTGGATTTCCCTATTCTGGATATTTCATGTAAATGGGCTCTTGCAATGTGTGGCCTTTCTGACTGGTTTCTTTTGTTACTAGAAAGGGGTCCTGATCCAGACCCCAGGAAAGTGTTCTTGGACCTTGCACAAGAAATTTAGGGCAAGTTCATAGAGTAAAAATAAGTTTATCAGAGAAGAAACAAAAGAATTGCTACTCCATAGACAGAGGAGTGGCATGGGCTGCTTGACTCAGTATACATATAGTTATTTCTTGATTATATGCTAAACAAGGAGTAAATCATTCTTGAGTTTTCTGAAAAAGGGGCGGGCAATTCTAGGAACTGAGGGTTCCTCTGCTTTTTAGATTATATAGGGTAATTTCTAGACATTGCCATGGCATTTGTAAACTGTCATGGTGCTGGTGGGAGTGTCTTTTAGCATGTGAATGCATTATAATCAGCATATAATGAGCTGTGAGGAAAACCAGAGGTCTCTTTTGTCACCATCTTTGTTTTGGCTGGCTTTATCACTGGATCCTGTTTTATCAGTGGGGTCTTTGGGACCTGCATTTTGTGCCAATCTCTTATCTCATCTTGTGACTAAGAATGCCTGACCTAGGAATGCAGCCCAGTAGGTCTCAGCCTCATTTTACCCAGCCCCTATTCAAAATGGAGTCACTCTGGTTCAAACACCTCTAACACTTTCACTTAGCATGTTTCACTTACCATGCATCCAAGTAAAAGCTTGACTAAGTACTTCATTTCTTTTTATGGTAGACTACTGTTAGATTATAAAAATATGCCCTACCACATTTTGTTTATCCATGCATCAATTGATGGACATTTGGGTTGTTTCCACTTGAAGTTTAGCATAAAGATTATTTTAAAGTGAAAACATTTGAAATCTTGTCTAAACTTTCCTTATCTAACTATTGCAGGGTCTTTTGAAAATTGAACTGCCGTTATTCTCCACTCCAGGGACTTTCCAGTAAGGAAACAGACTGCCCATTCCCATCGGCATAAAGAAAGGCCAGTTGAGCGTTCCAGCTTTCCCATTAAAGCCCTTGGGTATTCAGGAAGTCACTCATTACTGAGTGACTTCTGCCTGCACCTGTGAATAAAGCTTGTCTTTTCTCCTATTAGTCTGCCTATTGTCAGTTCTTTTGCCATTCCCCAACCATGGTAATTTAAGTGGATAGAGGGAAAATTTTCCTTCCAACGAACTTTTTGGTTATTGTGAATAATGCCACTCTGAGCATTTGGGTATAGGTTTTAGAGTGAACAGATACTTTAAATTCTCTTGGGCATATATCTAAGAATGGAATTGCTGGGTCATATGGCAACTGTTGCTTGAACATTTTGAGGAACTGCCAGGCTGTTTTCAGAAGGGCTGCAGCATTTTAAAACCCTACAAGCCATGTATTGTGGGTATAAGGTGGCATGCCACTGAGGTTTAGATTTTTATTCCCTAATGGGTAATGTTGAGTCTTTATGCATTTTTATACTCATTCCTCTCTCTTAATGTGTACTGTTTGCTTTGCTTGTTTGCTTTTTTTTTTTTTTTCTTGAGATGGGGTTAACATCTGTCATCAGGCTAGAGTGCAGTGGTGCAATTATAGCACACTGCAGCCTTGAACTCCCAGGTTCAAACAATCTTCCCATCTCAGCTTCTTGAGTACCTGGGATTATGGGAACACAGCTAATTTTTAAATTTTTTGTAGTGATGGAGTCTTGCTATATTGCCCAGGCTAGTTTCGAACTCCTGGCCTCAAGTGATCCTCCTGCCTTGGCCTCCCATAGTGTTGGGACTGCAGGCAGGAGCCACCACATCTAGCCCTGCTTTCTAATACATTAATGCTTGTCCGGATTTTAAAAGAGATAACACAATTAACTCATTCCTTTCCATTCACGTCTTACCTCTAGCCTTCCATTCTCAGCCAATGTTTTCTAAAAGGTGAGTTCTATTTGTCTGACTTTATTTCCTCATTTTATACTTATCCCTCCAAGGCCACTATGTCCCACTGCTCCAGGTGACACCATTCACTTAGAATACAATGGGTTTCTTGCCCCCAGAGCTGTGTAATGGTAGCTGCCCTGCCCCTCACCAACTCCCCTTGCATCCCTTGTTATCAGGCTTCCAGGACTTTTGCTCTCACTCTTGGAAACAGTGCCTTCCCTGGAAGGCAGAGCTTCCCAACTGCATCTGCTGAGATTAGGCAGATGTGTGTCAAGCTAAGGATCCCTTAGGCTTCAGGGCTGCCAGGTGGGTCCCTGGAAGCTAGAGCGTCTGAGATGGTTGCATCTGGCCTCAGGCAGCCTTGCCTGGTACCTTTTGGTATTGTACAAATATCATTTTCTATTCTGCTCTGGTCAAGGACTGAGAAGTTGTGCTAAGGTCATGAATCACCTCCAAATTGCCAAATCCAACAGATATTTTTTTCTGGTCTTCAATGCCCTCTCCTGGGCCCTTCCTATGTCTCCAGCTGCTTCTGTTATCGGCCAGGTCTAGGCCCGTTCAAAGTAAATCAAGCACTGTGACATGGGTTTTGTGAAAGAGAAAAGATTTATTCTCAAGGCTGCCAAGCAAGCAAGCAAGTAAGCAAGCAAGCAAGCAAGCAAGAGAACAGCTCTCAAGTCTACCTACTAAAAGATAAGGCTTAGGGATATTTATGGGTTAAGGAAGTGGGGTGGCCTTAGAAATGGGGAAAGGTGATTGGCAGTGGGGAAAAATGAAGTAACAGGTTCATTCTGCGCAAGTGTAGTCAAGGTTCATGGCATTTCATAAACATATATACAGAAAATGGTGCTGTTAGCCTGATCTGAGGGTGGAGGTTTTGGCCCTCTGACATCAAAAGGCCACTTCTCCGGCACTTTTGCAGGCCCAGTGGAAGGGTCAGTGGTCTGATCTGGTTTGAACTGGACAGGAACTGGACCAAGTTCCTGAAAAACACTAGAAGTGACCATTAGCATGGTGACCTGTGAGTGTTATCTGTAAAATAGCCAGGGAAAGTTGAAGTTAAGTTTCAGCATTCAGCAGGGCAACCTTTAGATACTGTAGCCATCAGCTTCATGGAAAAAGGGGTAAAAATTCCACAAAAAGCAAGCAAACACAATCAAGCAGGGCAGGCAGACCTGATTAAATTAACCTGTCCATCTCACTTCTTTGTCTCTCTCTATCTTAAAAAAATTTTCTAAGTTTTAATTTTTATGGGCACATAGTAGATGTATATATTTATGGAGTATATGAGACATTTTGATACAGGCATGCAATGTGTAATAATCCCACCAGGGTACATGGGGTATCCATCACCTCAAGCATTTATCATTTCTCTATGTTACAAATATTCCAATTATATTCTCTTAGTTATTTTTAAATGTACTATAAATTATTGTTAACTGTGGTGACCCCATTGTGCAATCAAATACTAGATCTTATTCATTTAATCCACCAAATTTTTGTACTCATTAACCATCTCACCTTCCTGTCTCACCCCACCCCCAACACCCCTTCCAGCCTCTGGTAACCATCCTTCCACTCTCTATCTCCATGAGTTCAATTGCTTTGAGTTTTAGCTTCCACCAATAAGCAAGAATATATGAGGTTTGTCTTTCTGTGCCTGGCTTATTTCACTTAACATAATGTCCTCCAGTTCCATACATGTTGTTGCAAATGACAGGATCTTATTCTTTATTATGGCTGAATAGTGCTTCATTGTGTATAGGTATCATATTTTCTTTATCCATTCATCTGCTGATGGACGCTTAGGTTGATTACAAATCTTGGCTATTGTGAATATTGCTGCAATAAACATCGAAGTACAGATATCACTTCAATATACTGATTTCCTTTCTTTTGGGTATATTATATTTAGCAGTAGGGATGCTCGATTGTATGGTAGCTCTGTTTTTAGATTTTTGGGGAACCTCAAAACTATTCTCCATAGTGGTTGTACTAATTTACATTACCACCAACCGTGTACAAGAGTTCTCTTTTCTCTACATCTTCACCAGCATTTGTTATTGCTTGTCTTTTGGATAAAAGCCATTTTAACTGGTGTGAGATGACATCTCATTGTAGTTCTGATTTGCATTTCTCTGATAGTTAATAACGGTATGTACCTTTTCATATGCCTATTTGACTGTTTGCCATTTGTATGGCTTCTTTTGAGAAATGCCTATTCAAATCGTTTGCCCATTTTAAAATCAGATTGCTGGATTTTTACTATTGAGTTGTTTGAGCTCCTTATATACTCTGGTTTTTAATCCCTTGTCAAATGGATAGTTTGCAAACATTTTATCTCATTCTGTGGGTTGTCTCTTCACTTTTTTTATTGTTTCCTTTGCTGTGCAGAAGCTTTTTAACTTGATGAGATCCCATTTGTCCATTTTTTGCTTTAGGTATTACACAAGAAATCTTTGCCCAGACCAATGTCCTGGAGAGTTTTCTCAATGTTTTCTTTTAGAAGTTTCTTAGTTGAAGTTCTTAGATTTAAGTCTTTAATCCTTTTTGATATGATTTTTGTATATGGTGAAAGAGGGGGGCCTCGTTTCATTCTTCTGAATATGGATATCCAGTTTTCCCAGCACTATTTATTGAGGAGACTGTCCTTACTCAATGTATGTTCTTGGCACCTTTGTCAAAAATGGGTTCACTGTAGTTGTATGGATTTATTTCTGGGTTCTCTGTTCTGTTCCATTAGTCTATGTGCTTGCTTTTATGCCAGTGCCATGCTGTTTTGGTTACTAGAGCTCTGTAGTATAATCTGAGGTTAGGTAATGTGATTCCTCCAGTTTTGTTCTTTTTGCTCACGATGGCATAGGCTATTTGAGTCTTTTGTGGTTCCATATAAATTTTAGGATTTTTTTTTATTTTTGTGAAGAATGTCATTGGTATTTTGATAGAGATGGCACTGAATCTGTAGACTGCTTTGGGTAGCATGGACATTTTAATAATATTGGCTCTCCAATCCATGAACTGAAATATCTTTCCATTTTTTTGTGTCCTTTTTAGTTTCTGGCATCCATGTTTTACAGTTTTTATTGCAGAGATCGTTCCCTTCTTTGGTTACTTTTAGTCCTTTGTATTTTATTTGTAGCTATTGTAAATGGGATTCCTTTCTTGATTCTTTTTTAGATTTTTCACTGTTGGCATATAGAAATGCTTCTGATTTTTGTATTTTGATATGATATCCTGCAACTTCTCTGAATTTATCAGTTCTAATAATTTCATGGTGGAGTCTTTAGCTTTTTCAAATATAAGATCATATAATCTGCAAACAAGGATAATTTGACTTCTTTATTTCCAATTTGGATGCCTTTTATTTCTTTCTCTTTTCTGATTGCTCTAGCTAGGACTTCCAGCACTGTGTTGAATAACAGTGGTGAAAGGGGGCACCCTTGTCTTGTTCCAGATCTTAGAGGAAATGCTTTCAGTTTTTCCTCATTCAGTATGAAGCTAGATGTGGTCTCTATTCTGTTCCATTGGTCTATATGTCAGTTCTTGTACCAATACCATGCTATTTTGGTTACTGTAGACTTGTGGTATAGTTTGAAGTTCAGTAGCGTGATGTCTCCAGCTTTGTTTTTTTGCTTAGGATTGTCTTGGCTATTTGGGCTCTTTCTTGGTTCCATATGAGCTTTAAAATAGTTTTTTTCTAATTCCGTGAACCATGTCAATGGTAGTTTAATGGGAATAGAATTGAATCTATAAATTACTTTGGGCAGTATAGTCATTTTTATGATATTGATTCTTCATATCCATGAGCATGGGATGTTTCTCCATTTGTTTGTATAAGACCGCACAGCTACAACCATTGGATCTTTGAAAAACTTGACAAAAACAAGCAATGGGGAAAGGCCTTTCTATTTAATAAATGGTGCTGGGAGTGCTGACTAGCCATAGGCAGAAAACTGAAACCAATGTGCAGATTCCTTAAAGAACTAAAAGTGGAACTAACATTTGATCCAGCAATCCCACTACTGGGTATCTACCCAGAGAAAAAGAAGTCATTACATGAAAAAGAGACTTGCACACACATGTTTATAGCAGCACAATTCACAATTGCAAAAATGTGGAGCCAACCCAAATGCCCATCAATCAATGAGTGGATAAAGAAACTGTGATATATATACACAGTGGAATAAAAAGGAATAAATTAATGGCATTCACAGCAACATGAATGAGATTGGAGACCATTATTCTAAGTGAAGTAACTCAAGAATGAAAAGCCAAACATCGTATGTTCTCACACATAAGTGGGAGCTAAGCTATGAGGATGTAAAGGCATAAGAATAACACAATGGACTTTGGGGACTCAGGGGGAAAGGGTGAGAAGTGGGTGAGGGATAAAGGACTACAAATTGGGTTCAGTGTATACTACTTGGGTGGCAGGTGCACCAAAATCTCACAAATCACCACTAAAGAACTTACTCGGCCAGGCATGGTGGCTCATGCCTGTAATCCTGGCACTTTGGGAGGCCGAGGTGGGCAGATCACTTGAGGTCAGGAGTTCAAAACCAGCCTGGCCAACATGGTGAAACACCATTTCTACTAAAAATACAAAAAAACTAGCCAGGCGTGGTGGTGGTTGCCTGTAATCCTAGCTACTCGGGAGGCTGAGGCAGGAGAATCACTTAAATCTGGGAGGCAGAGGTTGCAGTGTCACTGCACTCCAGCCTGGGTGACAGAGTGAGACTCCATCTCAAAAGGAAATAAATAAAAAATAAAAAGAACCTACGCATGCAACCAAAACTTGTTCCCCCAAAACCTATGGAAATACAAAATGTTAATAAATAATTAAAGAAAATAAATTCAATATCCCTTCACGATAAAACCCTCAAAAAACTGGATATGGAAAGAACATATCTGAACACAATAAAAGACATATATGACAGCCTCTAATGATCCTTTGCATTTCTGCTGTATCAGTTGTAATGCCTCCTTTTAAATCTCTGATTTTGTTTATTTGGGTCTTCTCTCTTTTTTTTCTTAGTCTGGCTAAAGGTTTGTCAATTTTGTTTAACTTTTTAAAACTCCGACTTTTTGTTTTGTTGATTTTTCAGATTTTTTTGTTTCAATTTCATTTATTTTGGTTCTGATCTTTGTTATTTCTTTTCTTGTACTAATTTGGGGTTTGATTTGTTCTTGCTTTCCTAGTTTTTAAAGATGAATTATTAGGTTGGTTATTTGCAGTTTTTCCACGTTGTTGATGCAGGCACTTATTGCTATAAGTCTTCCTTTTAGTACCACTGTGTTTGGCTGTTCTTGTGTTGCTGTAAATACCTGAGACTGGGTACTTTATAAAGAAGAGAGTTTTAATTAGCTCGAGGTTCTGCAGGCTGTACAAGCATGGCACTGGCATCTGCTCAGCTTATGGGGAGGGCTCAAGGAGCTTTTACTCATGGCAGAAGGCAAAGGTGGAGCAAGCATACCATATGGCAGAAATGGGAGCAAGTGAGAGAGTGGTAGGGGAAGGTGCCACACACTTTTAAGCCACCAGATCTCACATGAACTGAGGGAGCTCACTTATCACCAAGGGCATGGCCCAAGCCATTCATTGAGGGATCTGCCCCCATGATCTAAACACCTCCCACCAGGCATCATCTTCAACATTGGGAATTACAATTCACCATGAGATTTGGCAGGGATATACATTCCAACTATATCAACCGTTTTTGCTGTATCTCATAGGTTTTGGTACGTTGTGTTTCCATTGTCACTTGTTTCTAGAAATTTTTTGATTTCGTTCTTAATTTCTTTATTGACCCACTGGTCATTCAGGAGCATATTGTTTAATTTCCATGTGTTTAGATAGTTTCCAAAGTTCCTCTAGTTATTGATTTCTAATTTTATTTCACTGTGGTCAAAGAAGATACTTCATATGATTTCAGTTTTTTTGAATTTTTAAAGCCTTGTTTTGTGGCCTAACATATGGTCTATCCTTGAGAATGATCCATGTGCTGAGGAGAATAACCACTTTGCAGTCATTGGATGAAATGTTCTATGAATTTCTATTAGGTCCATTTGGTGTTGTGCAGATTAAGTCTTACATTTCTTTGTTGATTTTCTGTTTGGATGATCTGTCCAATGCTGAAAGTGAGGTGTTAAAGTCTCCTGTTATTATTTTATCAGGGTCTATCTTTCTCCTTAGCTCTAATACTATTTGCTTCATATATCTGGGTGTTTCAGTGTTTGGTGCATATGTATTTACAATTTTTATATCCTGTTGCTGAATTGACCCCCTTATCATTATATAATGACTTGCTTTGTCTCTTTTGATAGTTTTTGTCCTGATTTTATAGTTTTTATATTATTTTATCTGATAAAACCATAGCTACTGCTCTTTTTTGGTTTCCCTTTATATGGAATATATATTTTTCATTCCTTTGTTTTCAGTCTATTTGTGTCTTTATAGGTAAAGTGTGTTTCTTGTAGGCAACAGATTGTTGGGTCTTGTTTCCTTATTCCTTCAGTCATTCTGTGTCTTTTGATTAGAAAGTTTAGCCAATTTACATTCAACGTTATTATTGATAAGTACTATTGCCATTTTATTATGTGTTTTCTGGTTGTTTTATGCTTTCTTCCCTCCCTTCCTCCTTCCCTCTCTCCCTCCCTCTCTCCCTCCCTTTGAAAGTGGTTTCCTCTTATGGCATGTTTTAATTTCTTTTTTTAAATTTTTTCAGTATCTGTTTTATTTGATGTTACCATGAGGCTTGCAAATAACATCTTATAACTCATTATTTTAAACTGATGATACCTTAACTCCGATTGCAAAAATGAACAAGCAAGCAGAAAACTAAGAACTCTAAACTTTAACTTTATCTCACCTGCTTTTTAACTTTTTGTTGTTTCTATTTATATCTTATTATACTGTCTATGTCTTAAAAAGTTGTTGTACTTACTATTTTTGATAGGTTAGTCTTTTAGTCTTTCTACTTATTATATGAGTAGGTTATACACCACAAATACAATTATAACATGCTGTATTTGTGTGTGTGCTTACTGT